>NW_026899742.1:0-95846 GCF_033153095.1 Gastrolobium bilobum | reverse complement strand
TTCAGTGAATAGTGTTTTTACATTTTCTCCGAACGACTGGAAAACTCCGGATTCATCTAATCAAGGGTAATTAAAGGACAATGGTTAATGTTAAAAATTAGAATTTCAAGTTGTGAATTTATGTTTAGAAATTCAAGTTAGTGAGTGTGAGATGGCGGTGGGACCCACCTCACTTAAACCACTTAAGCCACCTAAGCACATGTCATATTCATCATCTTCTCCTTCCATTCTCTCTCTCCACAAACCGTGACAGCCCCCCTCCCCCTTTCATTTTCATTTTTTTATTTTATTTTCTCCATAACTTCATCAATCGTTAACTGAATCGGACGATTCTTGTCTTGAAATTCGATGGAAATCATCACCCGAACCCATTCCACCGATTAGGAGGATTTATTTTCATGAACCCTAAAGGGGCTTTTGTTGATTTGTGTTGTGAGAGCTCAAATGAAAAATGTTTGTACATGAATATGTCTTAGAATGATGTGTAGGAGCCGTAAATGCAATAAAAATTATTGGTGAAAATTATAATTTTTAACTTAGAAAAATTTGATGGTATCATGACTTTGTGTTTGAGATTATTGTTGGGATTGTGTAATGGGATTGTGGCATGGTTGTATAATGATATAATAGGATTGTATGAGGTGTGAAGTAGTTAAAAATTGATTGAAATTCATTGGAGTAGACCATTGTTGAATTCGGCCATTAAGGGAAAAGAAAGGAAATGATGTTGTTGAAATTACTTGGATGATGTATTATGTGTTAAATGGTAATTAGATGGGTTGTGTGGTGGTTGGAAGGTTGGAAAACTAATGGAAAAATATTTGGTAGTGTTGAGTGGGTGATTGGACCTATAGCAAAATATTAGGCAAAACGACGTTTGAATGACGAAAAATGAAAAGTGGCACTTGATATGGCCTTTTGGTAACCTAAAGATGTATAAGAAAATGAGAAAGAAAATTTAGAAAAATGAAGTGTAAAATAACACTATGTAGGCCGAACCTACCTTGTGTGGGTGAGGTTTTTTGACATTTTCGTATTTTAATAGATGTGCCGTGTATTGATGATTCGTACATGGTTGTTGTAGGTTGTCGTAGGTAGATTTGAACCCCGAACCGTGAGTTCGGTGGATTTCCCTTGGTCTTGGACCAAGTGGGATTGAGGCATTTCTGCTGTATAATGAGCTCGGAGAATATATTACTGGGAGCTAAGTGAATAGGACTATACAGGTAAACTCTTGGTACTGGGGCTTGATCCCCTTGTGTGTTCCACCATGTCCGTTGAGGATGATGGTAGGAAATGTATGTAACTAATGTAAAATAACATGATCATGCATTTAGTATGTGTGTTGGTACATAGGATGTACCGAAAATCTGGCCAGTAGACAGTTTTCCTTCGGGCGTTGTGGACTTTCACTGGATAGGTCTCCGAGAGGGAGTTCCAGTTGACCTAGGGTCGTGGTGTGTGATCCGGTTAGGAGCACACTAGGAAGTCTCGGGTGTATATGGATGGAGGGGTGCCTTGGTTGGATGTTCTAGGAACACGCCTTGGTTGAGACACGTAGGCTTATATGCCGAGCCATTAGGCAGGACGTTGCGTGGTATTGGCATCAACCATTCTAGCTTCGTTGTATTTTTGTATCCCTATGTTCCTCAGTTTCTCTAAATCCCTTGCTTTATCCCGTTTTAAAGATGTTATTTTATGTTATTTATATGCATCGAAGTGAGCGATTGGGCGGAGTATACTCCGGAACCTCTGGGTTACTGAGATATATTCATATATCTCACCCCGCTTTGGGGACTTTATTTCAGGAGGTAACAGTGGAGTTGGAGCGGCGGTCAAGAAGCCCGTATGATGATTGGACCTAGGATTTGTCATTTTACATTTTGTTGGCCATTGGGCCTAGGCTAGACTTAGCTCAGGAACAATGCATGTGATTAGGATTATGGTATCATTATGTTCATGATTTATTTTGCCTACGTTTAGTCTTGAATTACCATGTCTATTTTGGATTATGTATTGTGTCATTTGAAGATTATAAATTGTATAGTGTAAGGTGTCATTTGAAAGAATTGTAATTGTACATGAATTGTTGTAATATGGAGATACGTAACATGATGAAAGGGAAATAGGCCTAATCTAGGATTGATTTATGTTTTATGATGTAAAGAATGCCTGCAAAGGGATTATGGTGATTGAAACATGTTAAGTTGAAAATAATAAGTAAAGTGATGGAAGAAGAGTAATTGAATATAAACTGTGATGAGTTGTAAGAGCCCCAAGGCATTGCTGGTGCTTGTGTGTGCCACCCAATGATTATTAGGTACATTTGAATTCTTAGATTACATTGGAAAATTTGGGGATTTTTGTAAAACACAAAGGAAACTCTGGCATTTTCTAGAAAATTGCATAATTTAGGCAAACTTCAAGAGAGCATATCTCCCTCCAAAGAGGTCCGATAGGGATGTGCCATACGCCATTTTGAAGCTTGAGATGTACTATATCTTGTGGTAAAATTTGGTAAAAATCTGGGTTGGAAGTCGGCCTGTTGAAGGCAGAGAGTGAAAACTGCCCATTTGCTCACTACACATGTGGCAGTTCTGAACCGGTTTTGGGAAATTTATTCCCGCTTCGTTTCTTGGTCAAATTAGGTGTATGATATATAAAATTAAATATTGAGGTGTCTAGTTTGTTGTATAAAAATTTGAGAGCAAATGGTTGAGTAGATTTTCTGCAGTAATTCGTTGAGTGAGGGATGTTTGGAGCTATTTTGGGGTTGGTTGACAGTTTTGCTTGTCCAACTTCAAACGGCGATATCTGGAGCAAACGAGCTCTAAATAACTCGTGTGATAGCTTCCTAGAAAGGTAATTGAGTGTATAATGACATACCGAAATATGGGAGACTTGTAGAATGCGGTTTGTCCTCAGAAAATTAAAGACCGAACCATGTTCGGATAGGTAGAGAACGTAAAAGTGAGAAATTAGCTAAGTGAGTTTATGGGAACCCCTTAGTGACTTGTGGTACGTAAAATAAGTTGTAAAAGTAGTTAAAATAATTATTCCACAAATAGTTACAGTTACAGTCACAACTTTTATTTATTACGCTTTTATTGTTTTAAATCCTCGCGTAATAAACAGAAAAAGTTTACCCGCATTTTTATTAATGAATTGTTGTGATTGTAACTGCGCTTACTATCATAATTAATGTTAACAATACCGGTGTACAACGAGCTGTTACATTTTACGGTATCAGAGCAATTTTATTAGGGAACTCTGATAATGTATAGCTGTGTTATGTGCTGCATAGTTGAATGTAGATTCTTATCGATTACTGCATATGTGATTCCTTAGTGTGGGTATGATCAGCCCATTCCTTTGTGTTACATGCATGGTCATCGTAAGAAGCCTGCGTGGCAACCCGGAGCACCGAATGTAAGTCCTTAGCCTGATGTTGTGGCTGCAGTGTTGACTGCTCCATGGACAAGAGATGGCGGTGAGTAAAATATGAATATTAGAGGACTTAAGGAAAACAGACTTAAATGTTTTGTCTGACTTTTGATGAAATTTATAAAGTTGTATTATAAGTAAAAATTGTAAACAAACCTATGGTATGTACGGTATTAGCATAGGCGAATTTTGTAGTACTGTGGATAATAAATATATAATTGAGATGGGTTTATAATATGAAGATGGTATTGGTAAAATTTCTATGTATATGTGTAGTGTAGTGTAGTATAACAATTATGTACAAGTGGACTTGGTGAATGGACTTCATTAAGGTGAGTGACTTAGAACCTGATGAATTATTGGAGAATATGAACTTGTATGCTTAGGTACGAGTTAGAATATGTTATGTTTGATTAGAAGTTATAAGTCCCTGATAGATGGTGTACACTTGAATGAATTGGGATGGTTAATGTAGAGAAATAAATGGAATATTTGATGTGTAATCCTAAGGGATTTGACCACTTGAAATTATTATGCTAGTGAAATGTTAATTGAGATATATTGAAATAGGGAAATCAAGTCCAAAAGGAGGTAGTGTTGATTAAACATAGGCGAGATGAATTAACTATGTATTTTGTATATAGGAGAGAAGTTGAGAGAATCGCCATGGATGACATAAGATAAATGGACAATGAAGACACTATTGTAGTTAATGAACGTCGATTCAAATTGAAAGACTTGTCAATGATAAAATGGATAGGATGGTTGAATTGTATAATCATATGTAAGATGGTAATGAGAATTGTAAAGAACTTATGATCTAGTGATCTGTATATATATATACCACTAATAGTAGTGTGCTTGTGAAATCATTTGATATTTGATATCGATTGACGGACGGAGTGGAGGTATTTTCAATGTAAGAAGTATTTTACAACCACCAAGGGTGGAAGTGAGCAGGAAAATTGATGGGTTGCTCTACAATATTGAATATAGGTTTATGTGAGCCGTAACAGACAATGGATTGGAACGGTGACAAGATTTTATGAGTTATTGTTGTACAATCACAAAGTGAGAGAGTATGATTAGTGAATGAGCTAATGTACAACTTAATGTGAAATCATGTGATTAGGGTATGAACTAAGGTGCATAGAGTGTGAAATTATATGGTTAGTGAGAGAGCTAATGTGTAGTGCCAAAATGAAAGTGATAAGAATTGCTAATGAGCGGATGTGTAATTGTCAGTGCAAGGACTGATGTACAATTATTAGTACAAGGACTGAAGTGTAACTAGTTCTCTGAGATAGGACGGGTGTGTTTGGAAAATCCCTGTGTGATTAGAAATATGATACATTATATTAAGAGAGGTGGGATGTGTACAGAACTTGAGAAAGATTCTGAATTCGTGAAATAGAGATTTTGATATGTACTATGTCAGATGACGAGTCAAAATAAAAGAGTAAACAATCTATGAGAAGAATAATCAAGGAAGAAATAATGGACTATGGATTTGAACGGTAACATGACAGAAGAAACTATTAAGAGTTAGGAAATGTGTACGGAATTATGAAGGGAATATGAATTATTATAACAGTGACTATGTTATAAACCAGGTCTGAGGGTTAACCAAAATGAAAATAAACTAGCAGTGGGAAGAATTAAATGAGAGAGTTTAATGAAATGACTTATATGTAATAGGTGTATACTATACCACTACTAATATTATTATTGGGGGTAGCCCTATGTGAATATACCAAAGATATTTTGCCGTTATATACGAATGTGATGCAGATACCAAATGGACTGGGTCCATGTGTGATCTGGAGTGTACTGGGTACACGTTTGCTGATATATACAGATAATTTATAGAAATATAAATTCCTCTGTGCACTGGGTGCATATAATACTACTTGATAGTATGGATATCTCTGTGCGGCTTATGTGCCCGGAGTGTATGGCTATCTCCGTGCAGATTATGATCCCGGAGACTATTATTATCTTATATGAGTAATATGAGACGATGAAGTATCCCGCATTTATGGGACTGCTAGTATAGTTGAGGTGTTTTATATAAATGCACAAATAAGAAACATTTAGGGATGCTCCTAGCACAGGGGAAGCTGGTGATAGGTTACCTATTACTGCATGGATCATAAGGATAGATTCTCTGATCGGTGAGTCATTTACATCTAGGGCCCTTAGGACAGCAAGAGCTCGAGGGGTTTAACATGAGGATGTTTTACCCACTGTATTGGGAGGATTGTATCATATAAATAATGCAAGAGGTGATATTGAGTAATTCTAAGTGAACAGTAATATATCATCAAATGGGATATAATATGTGAGACATCATGAGAAGATATTTTGGGATATGATTTCTGAGCACTAGGGGATGTGTGTATTTGTACACCAGGTGTGGTGACATGAATTTTGGGTCCCACGGAAAGTGTGAAGTTATTGGGAATTCTTGCCCTATGATAAAGAATAGCAGCTGGTTAATACTGATGAATTGAGTGAATGTTGTATTAGAAGGGACTAATGAGGAATAAATGTGCAGTTAAGATGGTGGCCTGATGGCCTTTCATGAGAAGTTAGTTGTGATGGAATTAGGTGAAAATGTTTAATAAGGATCAATAACTTAAATTATGATGATTAAATAAAGGTTGATAACTCGATGGAATAACTTGGAGCACGGTATGCGATAAATGCTAAGTGAGAGAGATATATCCTTTGGAGATACACAGTATTGATAAAATTTTAGAAAATTGTTTAAGGATGAAAGTAGTTCCAGGTGATAGAACGATTATGTTGGAGATTACCAACATGAGGAGACTTATATGTGAGGATTATGATATAGTATTTTAAGTGGGACATCCATTATAAAAATGTCGATAATGAGGAAATGGAGGTATAAATGAATGAAAAATATGTTGAATCTATAATATTGTTACAGAATGATGAGTAAAAATGGTTAGTTGGTGAAAATCTTAGGCACAAGACCTTTGATGCGGAATTTATTGGTGGATTTTGTGTTAGACTTGGAGATGACTGATTTGATAGATAAACGAACAGTGGGTGAAAATTATTGATATGACGTTATAGGTGGAAAATTTCATGAGTGGGTTTGTGGTTGAAGGACCTTAAATGGCTAATCGAAAATATAAACTATTATGAAGGTTGTTAGTTTCGTGTCATAAAGAGAAAAAAATATAGTTGTGATTATCTAAGAAGAGGTGAAGACACGTGACAAAGTAAAGTAAAGTGTATAAATATGGAATTTAATGTGAGTTGGAATTAGTGGGTGCTGTAAAGTGCCATTGAAACTAGAAGGTATGTGCTTGTGTGAAAGCTAAGGAAGCAACGAAATGGTAAGATTAGTAACATTAATGGAAAAGACTGGTATATTGGGGTATTGTTGAAACAGTAGTGGCAGTGAAAGGAATGAAGTACTAAAGAAAGTGTGAGTTAAAATATTCAGGAAATGACAGATAATATACTTGGGGATCGTCTGATGTTGTTGTGCAAGATCTTAGGTCAGATAAAAAGATAAAGATAAAAAGGAAGTGAGGTTATGTAACATCCCAAGAGCTGGCAAAGGCAGGGAGTCATCGCCGGTGCGAAAGGGCACGGACAATGAGCGGCTCATGCCAAATCTTGCAACTTGGGGGTTCATGAATGAATCGAATCAACACTCGAAAGAGAGGGATTCCAGCGACTGTGCTGGTATGGGAACATGCAGTTAGGAATGGCTTATAAGAATTAATTGGTACTACCTATACTAACAAGATGCATCTACTTTTCGGTAGCCCGGATCGGAAGAACTCCACAGCTAAGCGTGCTTGACTTGGAGCAATTCTGGGATGGGTGACCTCCTGGGAAGTTTTCCCGGGAAGTGTGCGAGTGAGGACAAAGCACACTGAAAAGTCTCGTGTTAGTGTGTGAGGACAGTCATTGATTCTTGCAAGTGGCCGGGTGTTACAGGTTAGGTAGACGAATTTGTAACATAACTAAATTATTACCTATAAATTAGTGAGAGTGCAACCGTGAACCATGGAAAGTTTAAAGTATTGTGAATTAAAAAAGGTCATAGCACCATAATAGACAAGTATTTATGAAGGGTCGAGGAACGATGAGTACCACAAAAGGAGGTTATGCCTGTGATAAAAGTAAAATGGTAAAGACACACACCTGAGGAGGCTACTTGGGAACGGGAGGATGAGATTCTCCGGCTGTATCCTGAGTTAGCGGACAAGTATGAGTTAATTTTGCAGACAAAATTCTAAAAGGTGGGGTGAATATAACACCTCGCATTTCTAAGTTTAAATATTAAAATATTAAATGAGAATTAAAGAGAAGGATTAGTGAAGATCCTGAAAGTAAGGCCAAAATACAAAGAAAAGGCAAAACGATAATTAGCCAACACGCAACCCTAGGAAGATAAAAATTGAGTAGAAGGGTATCAGATGGTAAAAATAACTCTGGAATTGGATTCATAACAAAAAATTAAGTGGTTAGGCAAGTTTAAGAAAATTCAGTGAATAATGTTTTTAAGGGGTAAAAATATCGCGGTACAGTTGCACCGTAAAGCGCGCTGATTGAGTTTTGAGCTCTAGGTTTTAAATATGAGTTATAAATGGTCTATAGAACTAGGAAATACGATTTCTGATAAAATTTGATGGAAGTAAGTTAGTTTGGGGAAGCGCGCCAACGGCGGGCGCAACAGCTTAAAACTGCAGTATTTCCGAATAACAGGAAAACTCAGGATTCATCTGATCAAGTGTAATTAAAGGACAATAGTTAATGTTAAAAATTAGAGTTTCTAATTAGTTTAGGAAATTATGAACGTTTAGCGAAATGAGAGGGAAATTCAAATAAGTTTGAAATCGCGTGAGGTGGCGGTGGGACCCACCCCACTTAAGTCACTTAAGACACATGTCCTTTGTACTATTCATCATCAACTTCTCCTCCCTTTTCCAGCTCAAACCCGCGCCTAGCCCCCCACCATGGCCATTCCTTGGAAAAATTTCATTTGCTCCTAAGTTGGTCATTTAGGCACCAAATCATGAAAAGTTTGACTTGAAATCCATTGCAAATCACCTTCTAAAGCCATTGGTGGTACTCTTGAACCTTGAAAACCATTAGATTTTGAGATATTCCTCCCTTTTGGCCGTGGCTCATTGTTGGAGAGTTGTTTTCATGGAGCTTCTAGGTGCACCAATGGTGGAGTATGTTTAGGAGGAGCCTTGTGCCTAGCTTTGGGGTGAGTTTCCTTGTATTCTAACGGTTTAATTGTTGGATTGATCGTATGAACCCTAAAGGGGGATTTTGTGATTGATGTGTTTAGAGAGCTCAATTGGAAAATGTGTATTAGATGATAATGTCTTAGAATGATGTGTTAGAGCTATAAATGCAATGAAAATTATTGGTGAAAAGTATGATTTTTAACTTAGAAAAATTGGAGAAGTGTCATGACTTTGAGTTTTGAAATTGTTGTTAGGATTGTATAATGGGATTGTGGTATGGTTGTATGATGATATAATAGGATTCTATGAGGTGTGGAGTAGTTAGAATTGATGGAAATTCCTTGGGATTACACCATTGTGCAATTCGACTATTAGACAAAAAGAGGGGATTTTATGTTGTTGAAATTGATTGGATGATGTATTCTATGTTATATGGTAATTAGATGGGTTGTGTGGTGTTTGGAAGGTTAGAGAATCAATGAAAAATAATGGATGGTGTTGAGAGTCAAGGATCCTAGAGTGAGATATTAAGCAAAACGACATTGAAAAGACGTAAAATGAAAAACGACACTTGGTATGGCCTTTTGGTAACCTAAGGATGCTTAATAAAATGAGAAAGAAAATTTAGAATTTTTTTTTGTAAAATAAGCCTTCAAAGGCCGAACCTACAAGGGTGTAGGGGAGGTTTTTGACGTTTTTCGCATTCTGATAGAATTGTCGTGTACTGATGATTCGTACATGGTTGTTGTAGGTTGCCGTACGTTGATTTGAACCCCGAACCGTGAGTCGGTGGGTTGCCCTCGGTCCTGGACCAAGTGGGAGTGAGGTAAGTGATTGGAATCATGCTTATATAGTTGGTAACTTGCATGTATTCTTATGAATTTTAAGTAATTGGGAATGTCCTCTGTGTAGGCATTTCTACTGTATAAAGAGCTCAGAGAAGTATACGGCTGTGGAGCTAAGTGGAGAGGCTTATTAAGGTAACCTCTTGGTACTGGGGCTTGATCCCCTTGTGTATTCCACCATGCCCGTTGAGGGTGATGGTAGGAAGTGAATGTAAGTAACGTAGAATAACATGGTCATGCATTTATTATGTATGTTAGTGGTACACTAGATGTACCGAGTCTCTGGCCAGTAGACAGTTTTTGCCTTCGGGCATTTCGGACTTCCCCTGGATAGGTCTCCGAGAGTGAGTTTCAGTTGACCCAGGGTCGTGGTGTGTGATCCGGATAGGAGCACACTAGGAAGTCTCGGGTGTATGCGGATGGGAGGGGTACCTTGGTTAGTTGTTCTTGGAACACGCCTTGGATGAGACCCGTAGGCTTATATGCCAAGCCATTAGGCAGGGTGTTGCATGGTATTGGTAGCTACCATTCCAGCTTCGTCGTATTTTGTATTCCTACATTCCCCAGTTTTTCTAAATCCCTTGCTTTATCCCATTTTTAAAGAGGTTATTGTATATTATTTATATGCATCGAAGTGAGCCATTGGGCGGAGTTTTCTCCAGAACCTCTGGGTTACTGAGATATATTCGTATATCTCACCCCGTCTTGAGGGCTTTATTTCAGGAGGTAGCAGTGGCACAGGAGCGGCGGGCAAGAGGCCCGTGGGATGAATGTGGAGGACATTTTATGTTTTGCATTTTGATGGCCATTGGGCCTAGGATAGACTTAGGGCATGAACATCCCATATGTATGTAGGATGAGTTTCATGTCATATTTGTTCATGCTATTTTTGCCTAAGTCTAGGTACATGTTGTATATGTTATTTTAAGCTTTATGTTTCAAGTTGTAATTTAAAGTTATGAATTTGTAAGTTGTAATATGTAATTGAGATGTTGTAATTGTACAATGAATACTTGATGTAATATGATGGAAGGGCTTTAGGCCTATTTTAGGATTATAATTATGTGTATGCTTAGAAGATGCATGTAAATGGACATTGGTGATTGAAATAAGTCAAGGATTAATAAAGTGAGCAATATGATATGAATTGTGTAATAACTATAAACTGAGTTGGGTTGTAAGTGCCCCAAGGCATTGTTGGTCCTTGTGTGTGCCACCCATTGGTTATTAGGTACATTTGAGGTATTAGAAAGCATTTGCAAAATTTGGGATTTTTGTAAAAACAAAGGAAACTCTAGCGAATTTTCTGTAGAATTGGCAGAATTTAGGCAAACTTAGGGAGAGCATATCTCCCTCCACAGAGATATGATAGGGACGTGTCATATGCCATTTTGAAGATTGAGATGTCCTATATCTTGAGGTAAAATTTGAGAGAATTATGGGTTGCACGCCGGCCAAGGGAAGGCAGAGAGTGCAGACTGCCCAATTGCTCACTGCACTTGTGGCAGTTCTGGACCGGTATTGGGAAATTTATTCTCGCTTTGTTTCTTAAGAAAATTAAGTGTATGATATGTCAAATTGAAGATTGAGGTGTCTAGTTTGTTGTATAAATATTTGAGAGAAATTCGTTGAGTGGATTTTCTGTAGTAATTCGTGGAGTGAGGGATGTTTGGAGCTGTTTTGGGGTTGGCTGGCAACTTTGCTTGTCCAACTTCAAACGGCGATATCCGGAGCAAACGAGATTGAAATAACTCATGTGATAGCTTCCTAGAAAGGTATTTGAGTGGAGAATAACATATCAAAAGATGGGAGGCTTGTAGAATGCGGTTTGTCCGCAGAAAAATAAAGACCGAACCATGTTCGGATAGGTAGAAAATGTAAAATTGAGAAATTAGCTAAGTGGGTTTATGGAAACCCCGTAGTGACTTGTATTAAGTAAAATAAGTTATAAAAATAGTTTAAACAAGTATTCCGCAAGAGTTTAGAGTTATGATCACAGCTTTTATTTATTACGCTTTTTACGGTTTTAAATGCTCGCGTAATAAACGGAAAAAGTTTACTCGCATTTTTATACATGAATTGTTGTGATTATAGCTGCGCTTAATATCATAATTAATGTTAACAGTACCGGTGTACAACGGGCTGTTACACCATTCATTTTATTTTTTTCTTTACATAGTCATATTGACACTTATGTAAATTCATTTACTTTCTTCACATCAAATCCAATTAAACTATGTTCAATCTTCATTCTTTTTACCAATTGAACATTACACAATATTTAATTGTCAAGTTACATACATTTAGGTAATTTAACCTATGTTGTCCGAATGTAACATGGCATTTTTCTACATGATTAGCCAACTTAATCACCTTATAATCCACATTCTATTACACTACACAATTCATTTAACAATCTAGTTCACTTAAATGATCATTATTATATTCTATATTTTTCCAATGACACTTATATAATTTCTGTGTCATCAATTTGATTTCTTATCAATGAAAACCACTTCAAATCTTAATTAAACCTACACTAGGTACACTTTAATTAATTAAACACAATTAACTAACAAGCCTAGCTATTTTAAACATACATGGCCGAATGGCCTTAATTAATTTTCCATAGTTTAATTTCACATTTTCCAATTGATTTACCTTGAACCAAACATCATCAAATCATTCTACAACCTTAATTCCATTATTACATTTCATCAAACACATGATTTAAACCATTAAACCCTTAATGGACGAATGGTATATTGAAAATTTACAAGGTTCTTTAACTTGTTTTAAACAATTCCAAGCATAGTTTTACATAAAATTAACATACAACCTCAAAACAACTTAAAACCACATCAAAAATTCATGATCATCATTAACCCTAATCAAATTTTAACCTCATGAAAAATCATCTTCCAACCATCAAAATTAGAAATTAATATACCTTGAATGGAATCCTTGAACACGAAGCTTTCTTTTCCACCAATCAATTTCCAAAAATCCTAACTTTCTCTCTCTAGATGAATAGTGCCAACACTCTTTGGATGAGAGTTTCTCTCTTTACAAAGCTCTTCAAGAAGAAAGAAAAATATATTCAAGCTCACAAGATTAAGCACTACAACGTTTGTGTAATGAGTTTTCTCCACAAAGTGCTTAAAATTCCAAGAACTCACACTTTCTCTCTCTAGCTCTTTGGTTCGGCCATGGTGTAGCAAAAGGAAGAATAAACTCTCGTGTAATACTTAGGGAAGAAAGGATGACCGGTTATGCTTAGAAAAATTCACAAAGTTACTTAACTTTTTCACTTTACAACTTTAACACTAGTTGACATCCTATTGGTCCTTGGTCTTCCACTTCCTTTGTCATCACATAATACAACATTCTAGCCTTCTTCTAGGTGGCCAAAATCGAGTTGCACCTTGGTAGATAACTAGGATTGCTTACGTGGCATTTTGAACACTTTAAGACTTTCCAACTTAACAACCATTGGTCCATTTGTTCAAGACTAGTCAACCTTGATTCTTATTGGTTAGTCAACACTTAACTTTGAACTTTAAGAATATAAAACATGAAAAGTCTCAAAGAAACAATCATACATAAAAAATCATGCAAAGAATTCATAAAGTTAAGTTATGTTACTAACTTAACAACTTTGCATTCAACTTTGACCTAAACCAACTTTCATTGGTTATTCAATTTCCTTACTTTGACAAATTTTTAGAATTTAACCTAGACATGGTTTGATCAAGATAAGATCACTTTGAACCCACAAAATTAATCATAGAATTTAATTACATCATCAAAATCAACCTTAGACTTCACCTTGGTCAATTACCAAATTAATACTGACTTTTCACATAATGACATCTATGTCCCCACATATATCTTATACTTATCTTAGGGTCCTATTAGACTTGTCTGGCATGAACTATATTCTTAACTTTCTTATCATGTCAACTACATGATTTGCCATTTACCGATTACTTGAATACGCGTTTAAATTCCACTTAAACACTTGATTAATTTACTGTCAATTATTTGACAGTGTGGGTTGTTATGAACATTATGCCCCCTCAAATACGCCTAAGGTCACAGATCTTGGGATAAGTTTCTTAGATAGAATTTTTTTCTATTGACCCTAATTATTTCTTTTGAGGCGAGTCATGTAACACCTCATTACCGGACCGGTGTGTTATCATCAATTATGATATTAAGCGCAGTCACAATCACAACAATTATTTAAAATTACGGAAAAACTTTTTCTTTTTAATAACGTTCGCACTTTTAAAATAATCGTATCAGCCAAAGTATTAACTGTGATCACAACTCAAAACTTATAGCGGAATTATGAATACAATAGATTAATACCGTACAATTTACATTTGAAGGTTGCTAAGTGGTTCCCATAAACCAACAAAGCTTAAAACCCATTCTATCCATGTTTAACACTAAATGCCTTCACCTTTTTATTTACTCTAACAATTTTATACCTCTCAAATGCTTCTTATTCCTTAATATGTTATATATTTCTTCGTTAGCTTCACGTGGGTTCAAACCGCGCTCAATATGGAGCACCGTAGCTCAAGTTATGAATTTCCTAAAAAAGTGATGCGGAACCCGCAGATTCCGGCGCGAACAGCACCAAACCGGCGCGAATAGCGCCACTAAATAGAAAGTTTCTAGAATTCTGGCGCGATCATCGCCAACTTGGCGCTAATAGCGCCAGGATTACTTATCTTCTCTATATGTTGGCGCAATTAGCGCCAGGGGTCTGGAGATAGATACCAAAATAGGATAATTCGACCTATTTGGTATTTTACCCATAACTTGAGTTATACTCATCCAATTTACACAATCTTGGTCTCATTGGAAGCTAAAAGAAAGATCTATAACTTCCAAGAAGGCCAAGGGGTCCAATTCTATCATATGTGATATGAAAATTTGGCAGCACCCTGTTTATATTTTCAACAATTACCAATTTTTCCAATCATGTATCTAATTAATTATCCTCTCAATATTTACTTAACTGTTTCACAGCTCAACACATTCAATAGGTCATTGACCCTTCTATCAATTATACACCTCCATCAAATATTCTTTACACAACTAATTCTTAAACATAATTCAAGTTGCATGGACATCCCCCATGCTCATCCATATCCAAAATGATAAAATGAGGCATATACAATTGGGATTCCAAAATACAACTAATAATCAAGGGACTTAGGATTACATATGAACAACAAAAGCATGGTAAATACAACTACATGTAATACCATGTTCATATACTAAGTCCTCTACACAATGAATGTTCACAAAATATAGAAATCTCTCAAAATGACATATGAATCTCATGCATCAAATCTATCTCCTCCAAGATGCCATGCTCTCCATATGCACATCATCCTCAACTTATCCACTAAGCGGGCCTCTTGCCCGAAGATCCTCCATGCTCACTATAACCTGAAATGATGTCCCCAAACGCTGGGTGAGATGCAAATACATCTCAGTAAACCAAGGGTACTAGAGGATCACTCCACCCCATGGCTCACTCAATGTGCAACAAATAACATCATGTAAAATGCATAACATACAAAATCACACACAACTGGGCTCACATCCAAGAACATCCATACAAGGATTCTGTTCAAGGACCCCATCATATAACTCCCGGGAAGCTTCTTGGTGCCTCTTCCATGGATGACACGACCCCATGGCAAAACCCAACTGGAACTCCTCATGAGCCCTATCCAGCGGAAGTCCCACGTTTGGATAATCCTGGTACCGCTCCCAGAGTCGGCCCCACGGCAAATCCCGACCGGAATCCCCAAAGGATATCTCCAGCGGAAGTCCAATCCACACACATCTGCTGGCCAGAGATCACAAATAATTCACACACACAAGTAACAATGCATGAACATACATTTCCACACAATGTCACAAACACAAAATCCAACCACAACCTTCCACTAGGTGTGGTGGAGCACACAAGGGATTAAAACCCAAGTTCCAGAGGTTTACCTCAACTCCAAGCACAATGCTCCAAAACGTACGCTCCAAGTTTTATCCTCCTATATTGAGTCCGTGAGAGGCAACCTATATTAATCAACAACCATGATCACAACACATACATTACCATAAATTCAAATACACAACAATAATACCACAACTTCCACATTAATTTTCCCTACAAGGCCAAAATTATCATGCAATGACCAAAGGAAACTCCTCATTTCACTACTTGTTTCAATCTCCATTTCACACTCCCATTTAATCCTCTCAAAATTCATCATTTAGTTTCCAACATCCATACATTTAATTTTCATCAACCTCATTCATGATTATAACCATAATTCCATCATAAATTTTACTAAGTTACCAAAATATATCACCTTAAATTATTAATGGCTCAATCTCAATCATTTACCATTATGAGCATTAAATTCCAAAGAGACAATACCATTAAATGCTCCTAAATACCATAACTTATAACACATTCACTTTAGGGCATTCATTTTTAGGATCTCCACAAAACTCAATGAAAGTGTAGAAACTTACCACTAAGAGCTTCCCAAGGTCCAAGCAAGTGACCTCCAAGCTCCCAAGCACTTGAAACACCCCACAATGTTCACTCTTCCTAAAATTTTCGTGGCAAAGGAGGCCAAGGATCTCCTCACACACTCACTTTTAAGGAAAAATCATAACTAGAAAGTTGCTCACTAGGTGTTTTGGATGAAGTTTGATGTTCACACTTTTCTCTCACAAGGTCTCTAGCTCAAGATGGAATTTCAAGCTATTCAAAGCCCCTAACAATGGTGATGTTCGACGGTGAGGGAGAAGAGAGGAGAGAGAGTGAGATAGAAATATGATTTCTTAAGCCTTTAAGTCATTTAAGTCACTTAAAGTGGGTCCCACATGTCAATTAACTTTCTTAAATCACCCAATTTAACTCACAAATTTATAATCTGCGTGTTTTTCTCGTTCACGTCATATTTTTACTTCCTAGAAATACTGATCATATTTTCACGCTTATCGGTACAATTATACCGCAGTATTTTACACCGGTAAAATCAGTATTCATCAATTTTTCCGAAACTTGCCTATCCACTCGATTTTCCGTTCTGAATCCATTTTCAGCATTATTTTTACCATTTGAGACCTCCTACTCAATTTTTCTTGCCTAGGGATACGTGTTTGGTAAATTATCATTTTGCCCTTTTTACGTATTTTGGCCCTAATTTCAGGATTTTCACTAATCCTACCCCCTTTAAATCACAATTTCACATATAGATATATATTTAGAAATACGAGGTGTTATAAGTCAATCCCCAGGTATCCCCATAAATTTTAACTATTTAAGTTGGCTATAGGTATAATCTAGAGTTAGGAGTTAGTCACAATTAAAAATCTTCGCCCCTTCCTAAATATGTATTTGGTGGGAATCTAACTCAGATTTTCTCCCCACTCTACTCAGCTTGTGTTGCCACAAATCTGAATTACAACCACAAAAACTCTTCAAACAGATATAGAACAACATTTCTACAATAATCCAAATTACAAAAGAAATCGAAAGAAGAGAAGAAGAATACAGGATATTTGAGTTTTTCTTATAGTATGTAAAATAAGCCTAAAGTCATGTAAAATCTGACTTGTGAGTGTTTGTGTGTTTTTCCTTTTTAATTCGTGCTAAGGAACCTTAATCTTAGGTTCATATAGAGGTCCAATGAAGAATATAGCCGTTTATGACTGTTGGTATAACACCTCCTATAATTGCAATACATATTAGTAAAAATCCTAAGTTCTGGGTCAAAATACGTAAGAAGGGTAAAATGATAAATTAACAAATACGTAACTCTAAATTGGAAAATGATATAATAAGGCCTCAAAAGATAAAAATAACATTGTAAATGAATTCAGAATAAAAAATTGAGTAGTTAGGCATGTTTCTGGAAAAGTGATGAATAGTATTTTTAACGGATGAAAATATTATGATATAATTGCACTGAAAAATGTACCAAGTGAGATTAGTGCTCAAGGATTGAATATATGTTGGAAAAGGTACTTAGGGCCAAGAAATATGATTATTGATGAAATTTGGTGGATTTTAGGTTTTTGGGGAAACGTGCCAACAATGCACAAATCAAGCTAAAACAGTGATTTTACGAAATTACTGGAAAACTCCAGATTCATCTGTTCAAGGATAATTAAAGGACTTTGATGAATGTTAAATTTTGGATTTAATGGATTGTTAGTGAATTAATTGGAGATTAGTGGGATAAGTGGATGCTTTGAAATAATTTGAAATGTGTGAGGTGGCAAGTGGGACCCACTCCACTTAAACTATCAAAAGAGCACATGTTTCTCACCATTCACTCTCTTCTTCCTCCCTCCTTCTCTCCCTCAAACCCACGGCTTCACCATTGAAAGAGGCAAGCTTTTGCTCCTTTGATTTCTAATCAAAACCACTCACACTTTACATGAAATTTGAAGTAAAACACCCAATGAATCCAACCCACACACCTCCATTCCTCTTGAAAGCCTCTAGATTCTGAGATATCCTCCCTAGAACCTTGCAAAAATTTGAAGATATTTGATATGAATAAAGAGACAACACCTTGTGATCCATTGCAATTGCCAAATGGGCCAATAACAAGATCAAGGGCCAAGAAGTTTAAAGAAGCTCCTAGTGGGTTGATCCAGCAAATGTGGGCAAATCATGAAGACATCAAGTTCAAATTTATTCATAATCAAAATTTATTTAATGCCATCAATGCATGGGAGGTTGAGTGGAATGAGTAGCAATTTCCAATGTTAATTAATGCTTAGTGGGGGTTGAAAGCATTTTCAATGTTATTGATGCTTAGTGGGGTTGATTCACATTTCCAGTGTCATTAATGTTCAGTGGGCTGATTAGAGTCTTTTCCTTTTTCCAAGTTGTCAACTTTAAATTAGTGTCTTTTCATTTGTTAGTCTTTTCCTATTCTTGGAGGGATGTTCCAAGTATAAATAAGGGAGGACACAACTCTTGTAATCAGATTTTTGAAGTTATAATATAAAAGAGAGATTTCTTCTCTTTGGTTCTTATCTAGAACTCTGAACTTATCAAGAAGTTTGTTCTTGTGGCGTTCAAACCAGACTTTCACTCACCTTCTTCTTTCTTGAGTGTGGCGTCTTTATCCTTCTTATACCTTTGGTTCTTATCTTCCATAGATAGGGTCAAGGCTCTTTATTTCATGTTTTAAATTCCTGATTGTAGAAACGATCCTAACTAAATTGGTCTTGGGTCTCACTATTCTTGGTAAGGTTCATATCATTTGGTATCAAAGCTAGTCTTCTAAATCAGGTTTGATCTATCCTTTTATTTTATTGTTAACCTTTTTTTATTTCTATTTCATTCTCCTTCTTGTGTCAACTATTCCCATTGGTACAGTTCAAAAAAAAAATCTTAGTATCTTTAGAAGCCAAAAAAAAAAATCTTCGTATCTGCAGGAAAAAAAAAGAAAAAAAAATCTAGTATCTTCAAAAGCAAGAAAAAAAGGAAGAAAAAAAAATATGATCCAAATTCCTTGAAGTAAAACTTGTCTCTTTTAATTCTTTTTAGTTTTGTTCTTTTCTATTCCAGCGTGTACTTCCCTTCTTACCTTTTTTACCCCGAATCCTTGACATCAAAAAAATATTCTCTTGTTCTTCTTGTCTCTTTGTATTACATCTTGTGATCTGTTTGGATTTCTTCAAGAAAACTTCAATTGAGTTCAGCTAAGAACTAAAAGAGGGAATTCAAAAGAGGGAAAAAAGGCAAGAGTGTGTGAGCTTATAAGAGGGTAAAAGCCTAATTTTGAAACATGACTGTGAGAGCTGTTAATTGGGAGAGAAACACGCGAGGATGTGTTTGTGAGGATATTTCAATTTTTGTTTTTGCAAATTAAAAAAATGTCTCAAGAGGGTGATGCTCAAATTCCTAAAGATTTCAAATTCTACTTTGAAGCCATGGCATAGAGATTTGAAAGATTGAACTTCAGGTTCGATGAAATGCAAGATAGAATAGAAAGAGTTGAACAAAGCCAGCCACAACCGAGAGCCTCAGAACATCAAAATGAAGATGACACCAATTCTACAGTTGATATGAGTCAGCATGAACGTCGAAATGAAGGAAGAAGAGTGCGTAATGAAGAAAAGATTGATAATAACCTAGGAAATATCAAGATGGAGTTGGTGTTTGATTGTCATAACTACTCTGAGTTAAAAAAGGTAAAATTGGCTGCCATAGAATTTTCTGATTATGCTATTGTATGGTGGGATCAATTTGTGTCAAACAGGAGGAGACATGGTGAAAGACCCATTGAAACATGGGAGGAAATGAAAGCTGTCATGAGAAGGCGATATATTCCAAGTCACTACCATAGGAACTTGTTTCAGAAATTACAAAGTCTCACACAAGGTTCTAAAAGTGTTGAAGACTATTTCAAGGAGATGGAGACAGCCATGATTCGAGCCAATGTATATGAAGATCGTGAAGCTACTATGGCCAGATTTTTGCTTGGCTTAAATCGGGACATTGCAAATGTGGTAGAATTACAACATTATGTGGAGTTAGATGACATGGTGCATATGGCCATAAAAATGGAGAGGGAACTCAAAAGGAAGAGTAATATGCGTATGGGACAGAATTCAACTTCAAGACCAACATTGTAAGAGCCCGTTATACACCAGTATTGTTAACATTAATTATGATATTAAGCGCAGTTACAATCACAACAATTCATTTATAAAAATGCGAATAAACCTTTTCCGATTATTACGCGAGCATTTAAAACAATAAAAGCGTAATAATTAAAAGCTGTGACCATAACTGTGAACTCTTGCGGAATACTTATTTAAACTATTTTTATATCTTATTTTACTTATTATAAGTTACTAAGGGGTTCCCATAAACCCACTTAGCCAATTTCTCAATCTTATGTTTTTACCTATCCGAACATGGTTTCACTAATTATTTTTTTGCGAACACACCACGCAAAACCAGACCTTCCTCTCTAGTTATCTTTTTTTCTTACTTAATTACCTTTCTAGGAAGCTATCACACACCTTATTTAGAGCTCGTTTGCTCCGGTTATCGACGTTTGAAGTTGGACAAGCAAAACTGCCAACCAACTCCAAAACAGCTCAAAACCACTCTCACTCCACGAATTACTGCAGAAAATCCACTCATCCAATTTCTCTCAAATTGTTATACTACAAACTAGACACCTCAACCTTCAACTTGATATATCATACGCTTAATTTGACTGAGAAACGAAGCGGGAATTAATTTCCCAAAAACTGCCAGAAACAGCCCCTGCATAGGAGCGTTCTGGACAATCCGTGTTCACAGGCTTCTACAGGACTTTGTGCAACCCAGAAACTTAGCAGAAAGAAACTCAGGAGTCGTCAGCACACCCCCATAATTAGCAAATCTTATTAGCTCGTTAAACTTCTCCACATAGGCATCAACTGTCATGGTACCCTGTACCAATTTCTCAAACTCACCCTGTTTAGCTTCCCGGACATCCCTGGGAAAGTACTCTTCATGAAATAATCTTTCAAATAACGCCCAAGTAATTTCTTCTCCCTGAATAATAAAAGGCTGAGATGTAGTATACCACCACTCGTGGGCATCTCCCTCGAGCATATAAACATAATATAATAACCTCTGGGGATCCTGACACCCCATAACCTGAAATATCTTATCCATACCCCTCAACCAGGCAGTCACTACTTTCGGGTCCCTTGACCCATGAAATGATGGTGGTTTATGTTTTCTGAAAGAAATGAGTCTCTGCTCATCAGTACCCACAAATACTTGCCCAGCAACCCCAGCAGATTGAGCAACCACAGAAGGATCCACAGAAGGCTCTGGGATATATGTAGGATCAGTAGTGTGACGACTAGCCTCTTCCGAATGATGACTAGCCCCACTCCCCTCCTGGTGAGGTGTAACAGATGGCGTACGGGTATGAGTCTCCGTAGCCGTATGTGGAGGAGAATCATCCCTCCTGTGCCGAGCCCTGTCTTCCCTCATCTCATTCATGAAGGCATGCATTATATCTTTCTAGGAAGCTATCACACACCTTATTTAGAGCTCCTTTGCTCCGGTTATCGACGTTTGAAGTTGGAAGAGCAAAACTGCCAAACAACTCCAAAACAGCTCAAAACCACTCTCACTCCACGAATTACTGAAGACAATCCACTCATCCAATTGCTCTAAAATTGTTATACTAAAAACTAGACACCTCAAACTTCAATTTGATATATCATATGCTTAATTTGACTGAGAAACGAAGCGGGAATTAATTTCCCAAAAACTGCCAGAAACAGCCCCTGCATAGGAGCGTTCTGGACAGTCCGTGTTCACAGGCTTCTACAGGACTGTGTGCAGCCCAGAATATTCTCAGATTTTGACACAATGTAGGGGACATCTCAAGCTTCAAAATGGCGTATGAAAATTCCCTATCGGACCTCTGTGGAGGGAGATATGCTCTCCCGAAGTTCACCTAAATTCTGCCAATTCTACAGAAAATTCGTCAGAGTTTCCTTTGTTTTTCTTAAAATCCCCAAATTTGCAAATGATCTCTAGTACCTCAAATGTACCTAATAACCAATAGGTGGCACACACAAGGACCAACATTGCCTTGGGGCACTTACAACCCAACTCAGTTTATATTTATTACACAATATAGCTCACTTTATAATCCTTAACTTGTTTCAATCACCAAAGTCCATTTTCATGCAAATTCTCAACATACAAGTAATCATAACCTAAAATAGTCCTAAAGCCCTTCCATCATAGTACCTCATGCATCCATTGTACAATTACAACATTTAACTCACATGTTACAACTTACAACTTCAAACTTTAAATTACAACTTACAAATTCACAACTTTAATTTACAACTTGAAACATAAAACTTCAAATGACATATACACTAGACTTAGGCAAAATGACATGAACAAATATGACTCTGAAACTCATCCTACATACATATGGGATGTTCATGCCCTAAGTCTAGCCTAGGCCAAGTGGCCATCAAAATGCAAAAGTGAAAAGATCCTCCAACACTCATCCTACAGGCTTCTTGCCCGCTGCTCCACTGCCACTGCTACTCCCTGAAATAAAGCCCCCAAGACGGGGTGAGATATACGAATATATCTCAGTAACCCAGAGGTTCTGGAGAAAAATCCGCCCAATACTTTGATGCATATAAATAATATAGAACAACCACTTTCAAAACGGGATAAAGCAAAGGATTTAGAGAAACTGGAGAATATCGGGATATAAAATACGACGAAGCCGGAATGGTAGCTACCAATACCACACAACGTCCTCAGCATATAAACCTATGGGTCTCATCCAAGGCGTGTTCCAAGAACATCAACCAAGGTACCCCTCCCATCCGCATACACCTGAGACTTCCTAGTGTGCTCCTATCCGGATCACACACCACGACCCTGGGCGCAAGAAAGTAGTTTTTGAACCTGGAGATTGGGTTTGACTACATATGAGAAAGGAAAGATTTTCAGCCCAAAGACGTTCCAAACTGCTTCCAAGGGGTGATTGACCATTTCAAGTGATTGAGAGGATAAATGATAATGCCTACAAGCTTGACCTTCCAGGTGAGCATAATCTTAGTGCAACATTTAATGATTCTGATTTATCTCCTTTTGATGTAGGTACAGATTTGAGGACAAATACTTTTGAAGAGGGAGGGGATGAAATGAATAAGGAGACAACACCTTGTGATCCATTGCAATTGCCAAATGGACCAATAACAAGATCAAGGGTCAAGAAGTTTAAAGAAGCTCTTAGTGGGTTGATCCAGCAAATGTGGGCTAATCATGAAGACATCAAGTTCAAATTTATTCATAATCAGAATTTAGTTAATGCCATCAATGCAAGGGAGGTTGAGTGGAATGAGTAGCAATTTCCAATGTCAATTAATGTGTAGTGGGGGCTGAAAGCATTTTCAATGTTATTAATGTTTAGTGGGGTTGATTCACATTTCCAGTGTCATTAATATTTAGTGGGCTGATTAGAGTCTTTTCCTTTTCCAAGTTGTCAACTTTAAATTAGTGCATTTTCATTTGTTAGTCTTTTCCTATTCTTGGAGGGATGTTCCAAGTATAAATAAGGGAGGATACAACTCTTGTAATCAAATTTTTGAAGTTATAATATAATAGAGAGGTTTCTTCTCTTTGGTTCTTATCTAGAACTCCGAACTTATCACGAAGTTTGTTCTTGTGGCGTTCAAACAAGACTTATCACTCACCTTCTTCTTTCTTGAGTGTGGCGTCTTTATCCTTCTTATACCTTTTGTAACTCCTCGTTACCGGACCGGTGTGTTATCATCAAATATGATGTTAAGCACAGTTACAATCACAGTAGTTATTTGTAATTTACGGGAAAACTTTTTCTTTTTCGGAACGTTTGCCCTTTTAAATAATCGAATCCGACAATATACTAACTGTGATCATAACCCGAAACTTTGTGCGGAATTAATAATGCCATAGCTTAAAATCATACAACTTTCACTTACACAATGCTAAGTGGTTCCCATAACCCACAAAGCTTAAACTTATAATATTCCAGTTTAACACTAACTTTCTTCACCTCTTTATTTACTCTTACAATTTTTATACCTCTCAAATTCTTCTCATTCATTAATATATTATAGGTTTCTATGTTAGCTATGCGTGGGTTCAAACCGCGCTCGATTTGGAGCACCGTAGCTCAAGTTATGAATTTTCTAAGAATGTTATGCTGAACCCGCAGATTCCGGCGCGAACAGCGCCAAATCAGAGCGATTAACGCCGCACAACAGAAGGTTTCCCGAATTTCGGCGCGAGTAGTGCCAACCTGGCGCGATCAGCGCCAGAATTTCATCTCTTCTCTGTATGTTGGCGCGATTAGCGCCACCACGGCGCTAATAGCGCCAGGGGTCTGGAGATAGACACCAAAATAGGACAATTCGACCTACTTTCGTATTTTACCCATAACTTGAGTTATACTAATCCAATTTACACAATCTTGGTCTTATTGGAAAGCTAATAGAAAGGTATATAACTTCGAAGAAGGCTGAAAGGTCCAACTCCATCATATATGAGACGAAAATTGGGCAGCACCTTGTTTGTATTTTCAACATTTTCCAATTCTTCAATTATGTACCTAATTCAATTTCATCAAAATCTACACTTGACTAATTCCCATCTCAACCAATCCATAAACTCATAAATCATTCATCAACTGAAACTTCCATAAAACATCATTTACAACAATTGGTTCTTAAGCATAAACCAAGTGGCATGGACAATCCCCATGCTCACCATATCCAAAACATACAACGTTAGAGATATACAATTTCATATTCAAAGTACAACCCATGATCAAATGACTTAGGACAATATATGAACAACCAAAGCATGGCCATATATCACATGCAATCCAATGTTCATACCCTAAGTCCAAGATGCAAAGTAATGCTAGTATGTGCAATCCTAGATAATCCCAAAAAACTATGCTATCCACATGCACTCCATGATCCAATCCTCATCTAGGCAGGCCTCTTGCCCGAAGATCCTCCATGCTCATTTTGACCTGAAATGATGTCCCCAAACGCGGGGTAAGATATACAAATATATCTCAGTAAACCAAGGGTACTAGAGGATCACTCCACCCCACGGCTCACTCAATGTGCACAAATAACATTATGTAAAGATGCATGACATACAATATCACAAACAACTGGGGACAAATCCAAGAACATCCACATCAGGATTCCGTTCAAGGACCCCATCATATAACTCCCGGGAAGCTTCCCGGTCCCTCTCCCACGGATGAGACGACCTTATGGCAAAACCCAACTGGAACTCCTCATGAGCCCTATCCAGCAGAAGTCCCACGTTTGGATCATCCTGGTACCGCTCCCAGAGTTGACCCCACGGCAAAACCCGACCGGAATCCCCAAAGGATATCTTCAGCGGAAGTCCAAACAAACACACATCTACTGGCCAGAGACCACAAATATCTCACAAACAAACAAGCAATAATGCATGAAAATACATAATCACACAGCCAAATGCACCAAATCCAACCACAACCTTCCACTAGGTGTGGTGGAGCACACAAGGGACTAAACCCGAGTTCCAAAGGTTTACCTCTACTCCAAGCACAATGCTCCAAAACGTACGCTCCAAGTTCAATCCTCCACTATCGCGTCCGTGAGAGGCAACCTAAATTGATCAATAACATTGACCATCAATACAATTTCAATGCAAACTTTTCATTTCACACACATCATAAGGAATTAGAATCTCCAAGGCATAATGGCACTACCTCATTACTTTAAAGATCTTAACTCATTTAGTCATCAAATTAGCTCACCAATCCCACATCCTATGCATCAAGATATCATCCATTAATTGTACACATTTTCACTTCAATTTTTCCTTCCCACACCACATGGTTCGAAATCCACATAGATGGTACCCCAAGATTTTCCATTCATTCTAACAACTATACACCCCATAAAATCCTACCATTTATTCATACCAACAAACAATCAATAATTCTCAACCATCACATTAATGATCACAACCAACCATTTCATCAATTTCCACCAAATTTCACTAAGTTATGAACACATTTTCACCAATAATTATTATTGCATTTATGGCTCCAATACATCATTCTAAGACATATTTATCTAATACACATTTCCAATTGAGCCTTCTAACTACACCAATCACACAATTTCTCTCTATGGCGCAAATCATAAATCTCATGAATCAATCAATGGAAAGCGTTAAAACTTACTCAATAGGTCGGTCTAGGGCTCCTCCAAGACACACTAAACCATTGGAGCTCCAAACAACTCCATGAACACAAATCTCACACAAAGGGGCGCGGCCTTTAGGGGGGTTTTCTCAAAATATAGGGAGATTCATGGCTAAGACTACTACCAATGTGTTTGGATGGTGATTTACAACAAGTTTGGTGACAAACTTTACTTGATTCAATGAGATTTCCAAGCTTTTTAGCTATGGAGGGAAGGGGGTGGCGCGGGAGAGAAGAAGTGAATGGAGAGAGAATGTGTGAAAATTCTAATAAGAAACCATAGGTGGGTCCCACACGCGATTTAATTTTAATCAATCACCTAATTTAAACCACAAATTCATAACCTACGTATTTTTCTCGTTCATGTCATTTTTTTGTTTCCTAAAAATACTGAAAATATTTTTGCGCTTATCGGTACAATTATACCGCAGTATTTTTACACCGGTAAAATCACTATTCATCAAATTTTCTGAAACTTGCCTATCCACTCGATTTTTCGTCCTGAATCCATTTCCGGCATTATTTTTATCATTTGAGACCTTCTACTCAGTTTTTCATGCATAGGGATACGTGTTTGGTAAATTACCATTTTGCCCTTTCTATGTATTTTAACCCTAATTTCAAGATTTTCGCTAATCCTACCCTTTTAACCCACATTATCACATAAAAATATATATTTAAAAATACGAGGTGTTAAACCTTTGATTCTTATCTTCCATAGATAACGCGTCAAGGTTCTTTATTTCATGTTTTAAATTCCTGATTGTAGAAACGATCCTAACTAAATTGGTCTTGGGTCTCACTATTCTTGGTGAGGTTTATATCACCATGGAGCTTGTTGGTTGAGCAATTACTTGTCTATTCTTCTTAGGGGTCTTGGACCTTGATTCTTAGTAAGTTTCACTACCTATTGTTGGTTAATTTTTTAGATCAAATTTTGAAGACTTAAATCATGTGTACCTTGATAGATGTAGTTGGGGACCTCAAA
Source organism: Gastrolobium bilobum (assembly GCF_033153095.1). Lineage (NCBI taxonomy): Eukaryota > Viridiplantae > Streptophyta > Magnoliopsida > Fabales > Fabaceae > Gastrolobium > Gastrolobium bilobum. The sequence continues at coordinate 68,452 of NW_026899742.1, read as the reverse complement.
TTGAATTTGTGCATTAGATATATGTGGTTTAGAATGCTGAATTAGAATGATTAAGGTCATAAAAATTATTGAGAAAAATTTTGATAACTTAGTGGATTTTTGGATGGATGAGCATGATTTTGTGAAATTGAGTTGTGGATTAGTTATAATGGTAAATTGCAAGTGTTGCGGCTTTAGCAAGTGTACTAGTCGTACAAGTAATAAAATGATAAGTAAATATCGTTCCCATGAGGATTTATGTTCAAACACCAACTAACCATTTATAATTAAGTTGAATCAAACAAGAATTCATTGAATGCATTGATAATTGTCACCAGAATTTGAATTATATTTGGTGTGACACCCTCTCCTGTATGCATCCAAGGGAAGTGTCTGCTAAATCTTATTAGAGTCGCAACGTTATATATTGAAATCTAAAAATGCACTTTTAAGTCACAATTAAGAGCTTGTATTGCAATCGGGTTTTATAGGGAAAAAAGTGAAGAGTTTCATAAAGTGTTGATGCTGAAATAGTGAAATTTTCTTTTTTCTTTTTTCTTTTTTTATAAAACAGTCTGTCTTGAAAAAATCATTTAAAATTGAACTTACGAGCTTTCGAAAATTTTCTTTGACATGAAGAAAGTAGACACCTGGGGCTTCACGTACATATAAAATATAGTCCATTCGGAGTTCTGTAGCCCCGGAAACAGAACTCGTAAGATACATGTTAAATCAGTGCAATTTTTCCAAAACATACCTGACTTGCGAAAATCATATAAAATCAGGCTTACAAGCTTTTGACATAAACTTTATAAAATTTAAAGATAGACATCTGGGGCTTTACGTACATATAAATTACATCTCATTCGGAGGTCTGTAGCCCCAGAAACAGAACTCGCAAGGTGCTCGCTAAATCAGTTCAAAAATCCGAATTTAGATACAGCAGAAATTGTTTTGACAATTTAAATACCAGAATCACATAAGTTTCAGACGAAATGTAAAAATCAGTCTACAACACGTTTCAAAACAGAATACGAATCATAACATGCCAATCTCCAAAATACTACATCAAGGTCGAAGGTCCAGTACACAACCAATCAGAAACAGTGAACAAGCAGCAGGGTTTTCAAACAGCAGAACTTAAATAGAATATTTCCATGTAATCCCGTCATCAAATACTTCGACGTCCTCCTGCAATTTTATAAAAATTGAGCCCCAAAAGGGGTGAGAAAATCCCAGTAGTGTGGCAGAAAATCCAGCAATGCAACAATGTTAACTTAGACCAAAATTTCCAAAATTGTCACATCATCAAATAAATTCCGAACAGATACTAAGATGTAATCAGAATGCGTATATAACGCCATAATACTAATCAGAATACGTATATAACGCCAGAATACTAATCAGAATGTTTATATAACGCCAGAATACTGTATGTTCATAGCACTACGGTGCACATACTAGCTAACTCAGTGAAGATTCCATTTGGCCCTAACAGAGGGAAATTCTGTAATAACCCTAAATTATGTAGTCATATTTAGCAATGAATCTTGTGTGGACGAATTTATTTATGATAGTTATATGTGAATAATTCAAGTTAAGCTAAAAGCCCAAGAACATAATGGGTTGAACCCACACCGTAATGGCCTTAATGGCCCAAACTCATAACTCTTAAAGTTACATAATAGACTAAGCCCAACCTAGGGTGAGCCCAACCAAAGAGACTCCTTGGGCCGAACCCAACATGTAAAGGAACAAGAGTAAGCCCATTTACTTATTTCCATGGAAATCCAACAACAAAAGACCAAGTGGGCCAAATCTGATACTTAGCACCTTGGCCCAAAAAGGACAAAGCAACCCCAACCCATGTTGAAATCAACGTATGGCCCATAGTGGTGTATCAAAGCCCAAGTCCATAAACACATGGGGAATGATGTGGCACTTGATGAGGGGTTGCCACTACATGCAACCAATGAGGGGAAAAATTGAAGGGAACTTGGCCAATCCAAGTGCAAGCCGCGACCATAATGAAGGAAGGAAACATGATTCTGTTTTCCCATTTCTCTAGGTAACCCATCAAGGATTCATGAACCCAAGATTGATTTATTTTTCCCTCTCCCCTAGGCGAAATCATCATGACTAGTCTTACACACCTTACATTGAGTGTTGCACACTCAAAGCTACTCTATTCAGTCTCCATTGGGAAGAGCACCATCACATCCTAAGCTACCACCTTTTCTCTTTATGTGAAGCAATCATTAATCCATGCATGACATGAAGCTTACTTTCCTTACACACTAACCAACCTTCCTTATTGATGATTAGAAGTGGAACCTTACCTTTCTCTCTAACCTAGGCGCTACATAGGAAAAGAAAGAATAAAATATGAGATTGTGTAAAACACACTCCAAACCTTAACCTATGCATGTGACTTCCTCCTCTTGATCCAAACACCTCGGCCTTAGCAAGAAGAAAAAGGAGAGAAATAGCTTTTTACCCTCCCTAGGCGATACACAAGGAAAAGAGGAAGAGGATTACTTCCTCCACACTCCAAGCCATGCATGACACATTCCAAAGACCAAGGACTACCCTTCCCCCTAGACAAACCCTACACGGCCACCAAGAAGAGTCACATGAGCACACCTCCTCCTCTCCTCACATGTTTCGGCCAAACCCTCCAAGTTAAACAAGGAAATGACTACACACAAACCCCTAACCAAGACCAAGTCAAAAGCCAAGTGGATCACATACAATGGTTACTCTAGGAGGTTGTAAGAACCATCATCATTCTTCCCTTACATGTTCGACCATACCTCTCCACTAAGCCCAAGGAACTTTCTTGCTCACACTCCACACTCAAGCACGATTACACTCTCTTTACCCCCTCCCCATGCTTATGACAACTTTGAACAATGTGAGGAGACTTGCTTACCCCACACTCAACCAAAGACCTAGCCTATCCTATCCTAGGCATGATGATTAAGGAGACTTGAATAAAAAGGTGTACGATCAAAGGCCTCTCCCCTTCCTAGCTGTACACTACCTAAAGAACCAAAGCAAGGACACACTCCCTCACCCTCTCTAGCGTCGACCACCATCTCATAAGACAAGAAACAAAGTGAACCAACACCTCTCCCCTCCTCTTAGAACTTCGAATACTCACCACCCACCAAGGACCAAAGAGAAACAAGCCCTCTCTTCCACCTAAGGCTTCGGCCATTAACATATTGTGGGTCAAGGAACATCAAAAATAGCTTCCAAGCCTCCTTCATTGTCGATAGGAGAACTCGTGACACTTAGAGATCAAGAGTGGTAAGTAGGCATCTTTAGTCCTTAAGGTTCAAAATTTTGCAAGGTATTGTAGACTAATTCGGTTTGTATTTCATGGAATAGAAACGTTCGGTAGAAGGAGCACCCCATTGAACATCACCCTTTAAGGTAAGGTCCCTTCAACTCTATGATCAAGTTATGGTCCTATAGTCACACACCTTCATCCCTCTTATTTTTCGAATTTTTATGAGGACTCAAAGGAATATAAAACCTTACCCCTTTTATTCGGATTCTTGAGAACTTAAAAGGAAGAAAAACCTTGTTAGAGTCGGACTTACATGTTAACCAAATTGTTAAAATATTATCCACAGTATCGGAATCATCTTCTAAGTAATGATACCCTCTAAGGCCGAACCTAGATGTAAGGTGTGGACCAAGTAAATTTTAGAATCACCTACTAAGTCCTAGTATTTGTTTAGGCCGAATCAAAGTGCAAGAAGACCAAAGCATTACTTGGCCGAACTCTAACCTCTTGAGGAGTGAAAGACGAGACAATAGTGTAAGTGAATTACGGTTGTTGTAGTGGTTTCCCTATGGTTGCCACCCCTTTAAGTTAAAGTGTGGTTTGACTGCAATCTGTTGTATGATGCTGTACAATGATATGTTTGGTTGTTTGGAACTAATGTTTTGTTTATGCAAGATTTGTTATGATGGCCTGTGCACTAATACCACAGAGGCAACCTGACGAGGACCCTGGGTATTCGTCCGTAAGACCATGGAGAGTAATTGCCATGGCAGTATTGGTATGATGATATGAAAGCATGATTATTTTCCAAACTATATTTCAACGTTTCTCCCATTCTATTATTGTATATGTTATTATATGACAGTTGCAGGAGTAAGCATCATGGTTTGAAGGTTGCTCCAACTGTGAGTCCTTACTGAGACCCCCAATCTCACCCCTCATTGTGGAATCCCCATTTTCAGGTAAAAATGACAAAGTGGGTGAGAGAAGGCAAGAGGTTGGTACGAGTTGAGGAGGACACTGCACATGCTTGTGCAGATAAAGATAATACTACGCTGTCTATTTCGGATAGAATCATGAAACTATATTATGAAGGACAGTTTGAGCAGGCAAACTATATTATATAGTAGGAATTATTTGGGGGCTATTACTATACTGAATCCTTATGAATTGAGCCACAAACTGATTTTTGATGGGATAATTGTAATAGACTATGTTACTCATATTTTTCTTTTGGACATTTATTATGCGCTGATGATACTCTATTTTGGGACCTTATGTCTGAAGCTTATGCTTCCTTAGACATTTAACTTGTGCCTATGGTATTATATTTTGGGGACTTTCTATTTAAATGGCTTTCTGTTTTATGGACTATATGATTAGTTGTGAGACCCTTATGAGTCGATCAGGTATGGATATTAGAGGTTAATTAACTAAATGTTTATATCTCATAAATGAATAAGAGATCGGAATAAAGCTAGGACGTCATCCTAGTGTCTACGATTTTTAGAGGAACTTAGAAAGATATTTGGTTTGATGAGATTATACATAAAGAATTTAAAGGTATTTGCACTAGTGGCTGGGAACTTTAGAACAATAAGAGGATCTAATAAATAGAGTTGTACCTAGAGTTAAAGTAAGAATAAATAGGAGTTGGATCACAAGATAAGTTAGAGAATTATCATGGCATAATGTACCCTAGACTTGCAGCAAAACATCGACGCTAAGAATTCATGGGTAATTAAGATGGTTAACTTACAAAAGAACGAAATTAATTCCCTAGAATAAATCTAAGTGAACCATGCTTCCGCGTGTAGTATGTCAAGCAATGATAACACTCTAAATGAGTATATTAAGGGTGTTACATTTAATGGTATCAGAGCATTTTCTGATCTTTGAATGGAACTATTCTCTAACTCCCTTGTTATACCATGTGACATATGTGCAGCACTATGCCACCACGTAGACCACCTACTCGCAACAATCCTCCTGGTTCCGAGGATATATGATATGTTTTGCTTCGCACACACATGACAGAATGCAGTCCTATGATGTTCATGAGCATGACTAAATATCAGAATCAGAGAGTCATAGTTTCCATGACTAAAACAACAGAAATTCGTAGCATATTGTGTCTCCAAACAGAATTTCCAACAATTCATATTCTAAGTTAAATTATCATTACCTTTAAATAGAATCAGATTAGGACACATGAGCAACAAATCAAAAATCCAAGCACTAAATTAACAGTCACAAAGGGGTAATCCACCGAATACTTACTTGATAATTTAGAGTTCCAACCAAAATCTCACCAAGTCATCCCCCTTTTATTAGAGACTTGGGCACCTAATCCACACAATACCAAATCAGAATTCTATAGTATTTTTCCTATAATTCGCAAGTAATTTCCATGCTTCCAATTCTAGGATTTTAGCCGAAATGTCATGCTTCAATTACTAATAATTTAATCTCTAACTTAATTGTTCTAATCTTTTTCTGACTTAACTTTAATTTCATACTGTTTAGCCATGGACAAACCAAGGGTTCCTATATGCAACATACACGGTTTTTAGGCCATTCTCTGGTGCATCCATTTTCCATTAACAAGACACTACCAACTTGACTTAGGCAGGAGCCAATAGGTCATTTAGCATGCTGTCTACAAGAGTTACAAACACACGCAGGGCTTGGTTCAAAACGGATTTCATGGTTCTTTTCCTAAATAACTTTTCTGACTTGATATTAATTTTACCAAACGTAGACAAATGATAAAAATCAAGGTTTCTAAGACATGCATATACAGTTTTGGGCCATCAACCAGGTGCTACAAATTTATCAATTACATAGCATTCACTACAAGGTTTAGGGTGCGCTAACGAGGCTTAAAGCATGCTGCCTATGTCCATTATAAATACATACAAGACTTAACAAATTCCCCTAGTCCAAGAAACAGTCCCGAATTCCATGAAAGTTACCTTCCAAGATCAAAAATCTGATTCGCTTGCATGCACCTAAAGGTCAAGAGTTGTACAGCTGAACAGAAAAAGGACAAGAGATTAACCAATTAACAATTCTCCTAGGAAACATGCAAGGGCTGAAGCGGTGGAGGGAAAATGAGAGTTTTGATGTTCAACTCATACCTTCTTGCATATGCATAAGACTCCCAAATCCGCTAGAGGAAGGCGCTCACCAAGTGAGGTGTGGTTTCCCTCACCCTTCTGCTCTCCAAGAGGCTGAGTTCAGGCTGCATTCAGAGGGAAGGAACTCAAGAAAAGAAAAAGAAAATCGAATGGGTACAAAGGAATAGGGAAGCAGAAGAGATACACCACTCACTCCTCCTAGTTGTTCGGCCGTGAGCACCATGGGAGAGGATTGAAGGATGTGTGCTTTTATGTTTTCATGCTCCCTCCTAATGATGTACGACTTGTAGAAAAAGGATGGGAAAGAAAGAACATGCAAGGTTGCTGTTTGGGGTTCAGCCGAGTATGTGCATGAGAAGAAAGAAATTGTGAACTAGTTAATGGATTCTTCTTCATGGAGGTTTGCGGTCTTGTAAGAAGAAAATAGGGTGCTTGACTTCTGAACACACCCACAAGAAGGAAAATCAGAATTGTTTGCTCCCACTATGCGCATGATGATGGAGGGATAAGGTTGGACATGTGTCTACTCCTTGACCAATCAAGAGTGTAAGTATGCAAATTTTGTTTTGGGATAAGCTAAGGATCATGAGTGGGAAAGATATAGGGCTGACTTAAACCCCAATTTTAAAGGCTTGGGTCGTGGCCCATGAAAGAAATTGGATCCAATAATTTCTTTCAAGAAAAGAAAAAGAAAATCGAATGGGTACAAAGGAATAGGGAAGCAGAAGAGATACACCACTCACTCCTCCTAGTTGTTCGGCCGTGAGCACCATGGGAGAGGATTGAAGGATGTGTGCTTTTATGTTTTCATGCTCCCTCCTAATGATGTACGACTTGTAGAAAAAGGATGGGAAAGAAAGAACATGCAAGGTTGCTGTTTGGGGTTCAGCCGAGTATGTGCATGAGAAGAAAGAAATTGTGAACTAGTTAATGGATTCTTCTTCATGGAGGTTTGCGGTCTTGTAAGAAGAAAATAGGGTGCTTGACTTCTGAACACACCCACAAGAAGGAAAATCAGAATTGTTTGCTCCCACTATGCGCATGATGATGGAGGGATAAGGTTGGACATGTGTCTACTCCTTGACCAATCAAGAGTAAGTATGCAAATTTTGTTTTGGGATAAGCTAAGGATCATGAGTGGGAAAGATATAGGGCTGACTTAAACCCCAATTTTAAAGGCTTGGGTCGTGGCCCATGAAAGAAATTGGATCCAATAATTTCCCTAAGCCATATAGTTTCATGTAGCTACTAAGTTGTAACTAGAGTTTTTCATAAAGAGTACTTGAAAGTATTCCTATCCTACACCTACTTAGATTTTTAATTCGTGGCATGCATTTGCGTTGTGACACCTTCCCCTGTATGCATCCAAGGGAGATGCATGCTAAACTGATCAGAGTCGTACCGTCAGCGAATTAAATTCTGGAATTTGCATTTTTAAGTCACAAATAAGATCTTGTATAGAAATCGGTTTGCACATGAAAATAGTGGGAAATTTGGTTAAACACATTGTTTGCTGAAATTGTAATTTTTCCTAAAAACCTTCATGTCTTGCGAAAATCATATAAATTCGAGCTTTCAAGCTTTTGACATAAAGTTTACATAATCTGAAACTAGACATCTGGGGCTTTTCGTACATGTAAATTATGTGTCATCCCGAGGTCTGTAGCCCCAGAAACAGAACTCGCAAAGTGCTCGCTAAATCAGTTTCAAACTCATAATTTAAATCAAGCAGAAATTGTTTTTGCAAAACGAGTACCAACATTACACATGTTACAAACAGTACATAAAATCCAAAATACAGCAAGGTAAAACACATTCCAACATTTTTCTGGTCTCTCAAAATATTACATCAACGTAAAATAGTCAGCCAACAACCAACAAAAACAGCAGACAAACAACAGAGTTTTCAAAACAGCAGCAGTCAAACAGAATATTTCCAAAACCAATACTTCATCAAATGCTTCTTCGACCTCCTGCAATTTTATAAAAATTGAGCCCCAAAAGGGGTGAGAAAAATCTCAATAGTGTGGCAGAAAAACCAGTAGTGCAACAATATTAGTCTAGATACAGAATTTCCAAAACAGCCGCATCATCAAATAAATTCTGAACAGATACTAAAATGTAATCAGAATGCGTATATATCGCCAGAATACTAATCAGAATACGTATATAATGCCAGAATAATGTATGTTCATAGCACTAAGGTGCACATACTAGCTAATACAGTGGAGATTCCATTTGGCCCTAACAAAGGGGAATTCCAACTGAGACCTATGCGAACTGAGCCACGGTTCCTTCTCCCTGGTACCTGAGAGATGCCTATATGATGCATGCTGAAACATATGCTTACTTATATAAAATGTTTTGGTTTCCAAAACTGAATGCATAATGTTGTATGATGTGATATGATTTGCTTCGCACACGCATGACAAAATGCAGTTTCATGATATGAATGAGCATGACCAAATATCAGAATCAGAGAATCATAGTTTCCATAACTAAGACAATAGAAATTCGAATCAAATGTGTCTTCAAAACAGAATTCCAATAGGTCCAAATTCAAAAGGCAGAGTACAATATTTTCCAACAGGACACATACATATATGTTAACTCTCCCAAATGAGAGTTAATTTGGTATTTTTATGATGAAATTGCTGCATAAATTCCATATAAAGTGTCTTAATTGCATGATAATTGAGCTAAATGTTGCATATTCATGATTAAGTGCTTTGAGATGACTAAGTATGGAAAATGAGATAATATTCCTTGATTTTGTATAAGAAAAGATGATTTGTTGAGTGTTTGTCTTTGCAGGAAAAGTTGACGTCAGAATGCTGTAGCAGAGAAGTTGACGAAATAATGATATAGCAGGCGCTACAGCATGACAGCGTGGACAAAGGAACAACCAAACTTTTGAAATTCAAAAGTTAGTTAATTCCCAACAAATGGATAAGACACCAACAAGCAAGGATCAAGGACGATTTCAAAGATATATTCTTATCCCAAAATCCCAAGGAACAAGGACAACAAACCTTTACTCGGTCAACAACAACATTGGCACAAGAAATCCAAGAAGATCAAGATCTTATCCAATCAAGTGCCAACAGCACAAGAAAATCAAGAAGATCAAGATCTTATCCAAGCAAGTGCCGACAAACCAAGAAACTAGGGATACGATAAGGCTGCAGCAACAAGATTCATGGATTTTCTCTCCTAACCCTAAAGACCAATTATCCAACCACTTTTCCTATTTAAAGAGGAGTTCCCCCACGGATTCAAGAAGTGAGAGAGAGGTCAGAAAGGCAAGAAAGAAGGGAGGGGCAGAATGTAGTACACCTCCCACGTTTTAGATAGAGAAAGTAAGGTTCTTGGAGGAGGAAGAGCTGCTGGAGCAGTGCTAGAGCAAAGCAGTGATGACGTTTTCTTACAACATTTGTTTTCATCTTCTTTTCTGTTTTCCAATAAGTTCTTTCTTTCTTTTCTCTATTTTATTTAATTCCATTATGAGCTAAATTTCTCTATAGGTTACGTGATAAAGTACATATGCTGTAACATTGAGATGTATGCCTAAACTTTGTTTTTATTAATGTTTAATTAGTTATTCAACGAGTTTGCTTAATCTTATTCATGTGTGCATGTCGAGAGATACATATATGATATTGAGGAGGTTGGGGCCGAGAGGTTTCTGAATCCAGACCCTTGTAGAATTGTGTGGATTAATTAGGATAAGAAAGTTAACTTGATTTGTGTGGATTAATTAGGTTAAGAAAGTTAACTTGATTAAGTTGTGGGTAGAGAGATCATTCATAGCCTAGAACTTGAACTTGAACAATTCAGTGATTGGTTTGGCCATAGAGATGTGAGAATTAGTTATTGGGTATACATGTTAGGTTGGCTAAAAGCCCCAACATACTTTAGTGTTCGGTTACTAATTAAGCATTGATATAGCATCGTTAAAGCATCGTTCCAGTATTGCTGTATCAGGGAAATTGAATCTGACCTATATCTCATCCATCATCTTAATACCTTTGAATTTAGTTTACTGTTTTCTTATTTTTAATTGTCATTTATTTTATAAACCCCACCATAAAAATCAAACTTTTTATAATTTCTTTACTTAAATAATTATTGCTTCATAAATCATCTCTGTGGGAACGATACTTGGACTCACACTGTAACACCCCGCGTGATTAGGAAAAATATATAAGTGCGATGAGGAACGTGGAAGCACATATTAAATTGAAAATATATATATTCATGCATGCCTAGCTTTCGAAAATTATATAGTTATTTTCTTAGGGTGGAGTTAAATTGATTTGGTGAATTGTTTGAATTACAATAATAGGTGAGGAGTTATTTTAGGCATAAGAAACTTTAGTCAAATGATACAAGAATAATTTAGTAGTGACATGTAGAAGGAAATAAAATATTTAAAAGACATGGAAACCTTTTAACTAATGGACTGGTTCATTATATAACAAAGCAATTGGACTTAAATATTTTGGACCCTTGGTATGAGTGGTTGGCGGCCCAAAGGAAATCTTAGAAGAATTTAGGTTCAGCTCAAGTCCTTGCATATCTTTATCTCATTTTAAGAAATTCCAACAAGTCAGCCCTCCATTGGCTAGTAATCCCCACATGACTAAACCCATCCTTATTCCCCCCATTAGCGCGCCTAGGACAGCCAAAAGGAGCAGAAAATTCTGATTCCACACCTTTGAAGCCAATCCCAACTCAGCCCTTGCATGTCCATTAGGTGGCAAAATAAATCCATTCATGCAATGCATGTGCGCCACCTAGTCCTCTTTCCTTGCATGAAGAACACATGGAAGACCTCATCCTTACTCCTCTCCAATTGCGCTGCATAGGGCAAAAAAAGGAGGCTGATAACTTGCCACTTTAGTTAAACTTTTCAGCCTTAATTACATGCAACCAATGAACCAAAAAGGTCAGCTTGCATGCCCTTTAATTGGGCAAAAATGCCATACATCCCTCACCCTTTTGTGCGCTCCATGGTGAGAAGGAACCTTGGATATTTTTCTGATTTAGAGTGTTGTTAAATTAACTCCATAAACCTCCTATCCCTTCATTCTTTGAGCGCTGAAAGTGTAGAAGAGATAGATTGAAACTTGCAACGTTGAAACAGAAACAAAACCCTTACAACCCTTATATTTCCACTCATCTTCTTTCCTTGTGCGCATCCTTAAGGACGAACAACGACCTTGAACATTTGCTGCCTTCTTTGAAGAACAACTCAGCCACCATCCAATCCCATTTCCCTTCCAAAATCGTGGAGCTTCTTGTGGAAATATTAGAGTCTTGGACGTCATTTTGTCTTCCTTCCCTTACTCGGCTGTGTATCACTATTCTAAGAGGTAGTGTGCTGCCTCTGTTTCGCTGTTCCTTCATGTCCCTACTCGTTTGTTTTACAAGCATTCCTCCTCTTGGTTGCAGCTGAAACTAGAAGTCTTGGAACACAAAAGTGTGAGGTGCTAGAAACTGTTTCGGTAGTTGTCTCCTTCGTCTACGTTTGGAGAAATTGTGCTTGAACGAAGAGGTAGGATCTTGAACCACGTGTTGTTAGTTGTTATTTTCCTCCTGTTTCGGCCTAGTAGAGAACACTCAACATTTTGATGCATGTAGCCTAGCAAATAATGACTAAAAACGTTGCTGCATGTGGTTTCTGCTCACTGTTTTCGCTAAATAAAAATTAGTATGACAGCATGCTTAGGTCTCTTTGTAGCGCACCATTGTGGGATAGTAAGTCTTAGAATAAATTACCTTTGATGCCTTGATTAGTTTAAAAAATCGATTCTGTCTTAGTGGCTTGTCATGAACTAAGTCTTATTTTAATTAATTTATAACATGTTACTAGGTTGCCCTTCACCCACCATTCTGCCTTGTTAAGCTAAAATTTGAACACATGTCTTAAGCATCTTAGTTGCTAAAAACCAATTATGTTTCGATGAGTGTGGATTTGGAATAAATATCATTCTAATGTTAAAATACAACATGATAATATGCTCCCCTTGCGCACCATATGAGTAGGGAAGTAGAAAATTCTATGATATATATTATTAAGGATTTCCTTTATGCACTAAATCAATTCTGTTTGGATAGTTTAACCATTGTTAAACATGGGAAAAATTGTTGTATAGTCAGTATATTATTTGGAAAGAAATAAGGTAGAAACCGATAAGGAAATTAGGGAAGAAAGAGGCTAAAACGTTACTGCATATAAATAATTTTGTGACAAACGATTCTGATTAATAATGCCTCTGTTAGGTGCGCACATTTCTTGAATTTGTGGGCCTTTCGCTGCTGCCCGGTAATTTTATTGCGACACGTAAGGTAAGTGTCTGGTGACATTACCTCTTGTGGCTGCTAGTATAACACCTCGTAAATCTAAATATGAAATTATATGCTATAATGTGGGTTAAAAGGGAAGGATTAGTGAAAATCCGGAAATTAAGGCCAAACTGGGTGTAAAGGGCAAAATGGTAAATTACCAAACACGTAACTCGAGGCAGGAAAAAATTGAGTAGAAGACCTCAAATGATAAAAATAATGCCGGAAATGGATTCAGGACGAAAAATTGAGTGAATAGGCAAGTTTTGAAAATTTTGATGAATAGTGATTTTACCGGTGTAAAAATACTGCGGTATAATGGTACCGATAAGAGTGAAATTTTTATCAGTATTTTTAGGAAACAAAAATGTCTTGAACTAGAAAAATATGTAGATTATGAAGTTGTGATCGGAATTAGGTGATTGATCAAAGTTAAATCGCGTGTGGGACCCACTCAACCCAAAACCACTTAAGTTCCTTTAAATTCCCTCAATCTCACGATCTCTCTCTCCTTTTCCTTTCTTCCCTGCGTGAGTTCTCTTTCCCATTGAAGGCTTTCAAGCTTTCATTTCAAACTATCACTTCCATTGACCAAATCCTTTGAAATTTATAATGAAATTCATTGGAAAACCTATTCTAAAGCCATTGGTGATACTCTCTAGCCTTGAAATCGCTTGTTGGAGGGGTTGTGGCTTAGGGCAAAATCTGAAAATTGGGGAAAGAGGATGTTCATGGAGGCAATGGGCCTCTAGTTGCTTGGTGAAGCCTTGGTGGAGTGTCTAGAGCCGTTTGTGAGTATATTTACATAGTTTTATGGTTGATTTCATCGATCAAAATATATAAACCCTATTCTTGAAATTGATGATTTATGATGATTGGAGGTTCAAATGGAAAAAATTGCATTACTAAAAATGTCTTAGAATGACATGATTGAGCTAGAAATGCTATAAAAATTTAGGTGAAAATGTTGAGTTTTTAACTTAGAAAAATAAGTGTCATGAAAGTGGAGAAATGTGTTGTGTGAAAATAAAATGGTTAGTTGTTGTAGAATGTGGTAATATGATTGTTTGAGGTGTATGATTGTTGAATTGGTAATTAAGATGAGGTATTGATGAATGTGATGTTGATGATGTATGATGAATGGGGGTAGTTGGGAACCTCAAATGATGATGCTCCTTTGGAATTATATGCTTGAAATGCTAAATAATGATGATTCATTTAATAAAATTTATTGTGATCTTGGGATTCCATAACTTGGTGTATTTTGGTGGAAATTGGTGAAATTGGGAAATGTGAACATGAATTGTGATGGTTGGGAAGGTTGGTAATGTGTAAATAATACGATTATATGATGAGTATGAGTGTGGAATTGGATTGAATACCCCTAGGTTGATGGGAATGTGAAATTCGACCTATTGAGGTCATTGGTGGGGTGATGGTGTAAAAATGATATAAGTAATTCTAATTGATTAAGAATTGTGAAATTGATGTGTTATTGTAAATGGTTGATGATCATGTTGTTGATCATATAGGTTGCCTCTCACGGACGCTATAGAAGCGGAATTAAGCTTGGAGCTTACGTTGTGGAGCATTGGCTTCGGAATGAGGTAAACCTTTGGAACTTGGGTTTTATTCCCTCGTGTGTTCCACTACACCTAGTGGAAGGTTGTGGTTGGATTTGATGCCTTTGATTATGTATAAATGTATGTTCATGCATTGTTGACATGATTGTGTGACATGCTTGGAGCATGTTGTGTGATATAATTGTGATCTCTGGCCAGTAGATGTGTGTTGGTTTGGACTTCCGCTGGAGATATCCTTTGGGGATTCCGGTCGGGTTTTGCCGTGGAACCGACTCTGGGAGCGGTACCAGGATGATCCAAACGTGGGACTTCCGCTGGATAGGGCTCATGAGGAGTTCCAGTTGGGTTTTGCCATGGGGTCGTCTCAATCATGGGAGAGGCACCAGGAAGATTCCGGGAGTTATATGATGGGGTCCTTTAAGGGAATCCTGATGTGGATATCCTTGGATTTGTGCACAGTTGTTGTTGTGTGATATTTGTATGTTATGCATTTTATATGATGATCATTGTATGCACATTGAGTGAGCCATGGGGTGGAGTGATCCTCTAGTACCCTTGGTTTACTGAGATATATTTGTATATCTCACCCCGCGTTTGGGGACATCATTTCAGGTCTTGCTGAGCATGTGGATCTCCGGGCAAGAGGCCCGCTTAGTGGAGGAGTAGAACGTGAGGTGCATTGGAGGGCATGACATAGTGAAAGATTCCATTTGATGTACATAGCATTGTATTTAACATTTTGGACTTAGGTCATGAACTTGTTGTATGTGGATATTGCCATGCTCTTGTATATTTATGACTATATGTTAAGTCCTTTAAAATTGATGTATAGTTATGCCTCTTGTTATTCTTGTATTTTGAGTGAGCATGAGACTTGTCCATGGCCACATAATAGTATTTTGAGGCATTGGAAGACTTGAGTTGTAAGTAGACCATTGGTTGTGTAAAATGGCTATGATATTGCAAATGGTTGTAATGGATGCATTCATAATAAATATGCATGATGGAAGGGCCTAGAGCCTACATTAGGACATGTGTAAAATGTATATGAAGTAGCAATGTGTTAAGAGTAAGTTAGACCACTCATTTTGGGTCTTAAAAGCTGTCATCTGTCATTTTTGTTGCATAGTAATCGATTATCTGCAACAGGGAACGAAAAATTGAGCTTCTGTCTTCAAAGTAATCGATTACCAGAGCATTGGTAATCGATTACCTAGTTCAGTAATCCATTACCAATATCTGGTAATCGATTACCAGAAAACAGGGGAGCCCAATTTGAGGTTCTGACTTCTTCAGTAACCTTGGGTAATCGATTACCTTTGAGGTAATCGATTACCACTGTGTTAAATTTTAAAAATGTGTTTTCTAAAAGCTAAAATGAATGGTATTGCTTAGAGAGATTATAATTGGTATGTTTTATGCTTCCGCGAGTTTTGCATTTACAATTATGGCGTTGTTTTAATTGATTACGAAAATGGTTAATGTTTAAAGAAAGGAATGTAATAAAAGAAAAAGTTTACCCGTAATTTAATTATCTCAATTACTGTGATTGTAACTGCGCTTAATACCATATGCAATGATAACATTACCGGTACGTAACGGGCTGTTACAGCTAGCTGGTGCATGAGTTGTGAACGTGGCTCTCATGCTCGGATTTCTTGAAAATATTACTTGGATTCTGCTCTTGAACTTGATATGCCGTTATCTTGTGAATTATTTATTCTTCGGCATCTTGATATTGATGAATCCATGAGTATATATAAACTTGATTATTATCTAGTCATGCATGCACATTCTTGATTTTACTGTATGTTCGTATGTGAACCATGACATAGCATACATGCATAAGTTCCATGTTTTTATCTGAAAATAATTGTGAAAAGTATGCATACGCTTGAGCACGCATCATGTAGGCATCCCTTTGGTACCAGGGTATGGGACACTTGGCTTCAGTCCGCATAGGCCGCAGTTGGAATCCTTCCTGTTGGAGCCAAATTGGATTATCCACTGTGCTTGTTAAGTACGTGCACTATAGTGCTATGAACGTACTCCTGGCGTTATATACGCAACCTCTAGGCGTTATATACGCTATGATATTATTATTCTTGGACGGATTTAACTTGATGATGCGACTGTTTTATAATTTTGTATCTAGTTAGTACTGTTGCTGTATTGGCTTTGTTATGACACTATTGGGATTTTTCACACCCCTTTGGGGCTGCTATTTTATAAAATGGCAGGAGGACGGAAGAGCATTTGAGGGCCTGATTAGTTGGATATTTGCTGTTAAATTCTGCTGTGTGGGAATGTTGTTGCTGCTGTTTTCATTTGCTGGATGACTGTATTAAATTGAGAAATTTTGATTACTGTTAGACTATGATATTATTGCTGTTTTAAGACTTTTATGATCAGAAAGTATTTTGAAAACAAATTTTGAAACGTTTTGCGAAAATGATTTCTGACGTTTTACTAAGTGCTGAATTTTAAACGGTTTGAAGAGCGTCTTGCGAGTTTTGTTTCGAGGGGCAAACGAACTCCGAATTACTATTATTTTATATGCACGCGAAGCCCCAGACGTACTCTTTCTAGATTATGATGTGGAACATTTTTTAAATCGTCGGAACTGATTTTATACGGATTTTAAAGAGAGCAAGGTCAGTCAAGAAATTTCCCACTCTGATTTTTGGTAAGGAACCCGACTTCAAATACAAGTTTTAATTAGCAACATAAAAATGGTTTTTTTGTACTTAAAATAAGACAAAAGAACTCTAATTCCGTTTAGCAAACAACTCTCTTGGAGGCCTACAAGGGAGGGTGTTACACACACATCCCTTTATTACTTGTGACACGTGCACTTGCGTATTTGTGTGATTGATTTAATTTATTGCAAATTGCACAACAAGTTTTTGGCGCCGTTGCTGAGGATGATTTCTTTAAAGCTTTTTATTTAAGTGAAGAAATTCTCTCTTCTTTCTATCTTTTCTTTTCTTTTCTATTTCTTTTCTTTCACCTTTCTTCTTTTCTATTTTCAAGTGTTAATTGCAGCGTTTGAGCAGTTCTCCAAGCAAGCAAGAAGTGAACTTTAACCTTGAAACTGAAAGGACGTTTCAAGCTCGAAGGAGACAGCAAGGACGTAGAAACTCTACAGCATTACCTGATATGGCAGGAGTAAGAGTTAGCAATGAAGAGCCAATTCAGTCTGAGATCTCAATCAAACGCACAAAGAATCCTAGCACTCAAAAACCTTCGTTCTCTAATTGTTCAACCAAATTTTGAATTGAAACCGGTCATCTTTGACATGCTGGAAACAATTGGCCTATCTAATGGGATGCCTAGTGAAGATCCACTTCTCCACATCAAAAATTTCATGGAGGTAGCAGATAGCTTCAAGATACAAGGAGTTACATCGGATGCATTAAAGATGAAGTTATTTCCCTTTTCTCTCACAAATAGAGCTAAGATATGGCTGAACACGATACAACCTAATCCCATTCGTAGATGGGAGGACATGACTGAAAAGTTCTTGATGAAATTCTTTCCTCTCATGAAAGCAATTCAGTTAAGGAATGATATAGCAGCGTTCCAACAATATGATGGTGAGACACCTTATGAAGCATGGGACAGATTCAAGGAATTGCTGCAGAAATTCCCTAATCATAGTATACCAGAATGGATACAAATAGAGACTTTTTATAAAGGTCTTAATGATCAAACAAGGAGGGTAGTTGATGCATCAGCCGGAGGAGCTCTCTTAGCTAGGAAATTCATAGAAGCATATGAAATCCTAGAGAGGATGATGGCATTTGGCAACTACCAGTGGCCAACGGAAAGAATGAATACACCAAAGAAGGCTGCTGGAGTGCAGGAACATGATAATGTATTAGTGTTGGCAAAACATATTTCATCTTTGAATGATACAATCAAGTCACTTAACTTGTCTGGCGATGCTAGAGAACAACAAGTGCATGCCATAACTAATGCTATATCATGTGTTTTCTATAATGATCCTCATGTTTATGATAACTGTCCAAAAAACCCTCAATCTGTTTATTTTGTCGGAAGCTATAACATGAAAATCCATATTCAAACGCATACAATCAAGAATGGGGGAACAACTCAATTCTTTCATATTCACAAGGACAGCAACAAGAATTCTTTGCTACAGCAACACATTCAAACAGAATTCCATACCTTTCTGAATTTATGCAGCAGCAACAGCCTAGTCAACAAGTTGATACATCAAATTCGCTGGAAAGCATGCTGAAAGACTTTATGGCAAGAAGTGATGCCCTTATCCAGAACTAAACTGCATCTATCAAAAACTTGGAAACTCGGATGGGACAATTGGCAGAAGCAATCAAAATCAGACAATATGAAACATTGCCTAGCAGCACAGAGTATCCAAGGAGAGACGAAGAGGAGCACATCAAGGCCATTGAAATAAAGAATGGAGAAGAACATGTCAATGCTATAGCAATATCAAGTGGTGAAGCTGTAGATGAACCAGAAGTTATAAAGAAATACCATGAGCAGAAGCAGAAGGCATTAAATCAGAATGAAGGAGATAAAGCTTCAGAAGATGTGGAAATTTATGATCAACCCGAAGAACCTCAAATTGCTGGCACTAAGAGTACTGCTACAGCAGGGTCAGACCGTCAGCAAGACAATCATACCACCATCTCCTTTACCTCAAAGGCTACAAAAGCAACAAGATGCCATGCAAAAAGAGCAAACCTTGAGTGATCTTGGGGCTAATGTGAAATTGATGCCTATGACTCTGCTAGAGAAGATGGGAATAAGGAGCATAAGGTCTGCAAAGATGACTCTACATTTGCCTAAATGCTCTATCAAAGCATCAATTGGCATTGTTGAAAATATGAATGTCAAGATAGGCAACTTTGCACACCAAGTAGATTTTGTGATGCTTGACATAGAGGAGGTCCCTACTATTTCTCAATTTCTTGAGGAACCATTGTTTGATACCCGAAAAGGTGTGGTAGACAAGTGGAAAAGTGATTTAATTTTAAATATGGATGGAGATCAGGTGCATACCATTGAATATACGAAAGATGAAATAACAAACCTCGATGATCCTCAATCATTAAAGGTTGGAGGCGAACCCAAGGTCAAGATTAAGGAGTCTACATGCAAGAAGAGTTGGATCGACGAATCAAAGTTGTTCTTCGCTCTTTTTTTCAAGCCTCATTGATCATCAATCCAAGACAGGCCGAAGACTATAAAACAAGTGCTTTTGGAAGACAGCCCAAAGTTCAATTAGGAAGTTTTAAATTTATGCATTTTAATTTCAGTATTTTAAATTCTTGAACAATTCTTAATTCTCGTTTTTCAATTCTTAGGATTAGGATAAGTTATTATCCATGTTTCTTTTTAATTTTATTTAAGATGTTTTGCAGGGAGAAAAGGGCACTGATGCCCAAAAGAGAAGAACTCAAGCCACAACAAAGGCTTGAGTTTGGAGTCCCCTAAACACTCAAGCCACAACAAAGGCTTGAGTTTGGAGTCCCCCAAACCTTAATCACTTTAAACCGAGGCAACCAAACTGAGTTTGGAGTGGCAACAATGGAGATACCAAGCACCCAAAGTGGAAAAATGAAGGCAAAGATGAAGAAATGGGAGAGGAGGTTGAGCAAAAAGATGAAAACATGGAAGAGAACCCCTCAGACCAATTAAAAGATGAAGACCATGATTAGAACTTTCCTTGGTTCTGATTTAAAAATGAAGAAAAACCAAGTTGTCTTGTTCTTTTCTTTTTCTTTTCTTTTTGTTATATCCCCTGCATCATCTAGAAAATTAATAAATAAAAAAAGGAACATGTTTTCTAGTTAGTTAGATTTTCAATTCGGTAAATTTACTTTTCAGTTTTGTTTGAATAAGGAAGTTAGGTTATACATTATAGCATGAAAATAATGAATAAGAGATGGAAAAAGCCTCAATAAAGAGTAACAAGAAGTTGGAAAAGAAGGCTGCATCAATAAGGTAAAACAGATTGCATCCTTAGCTATGTTGTTATGATCCTTTTTGCTGTAGCAGAATGGCAGTAGTTACGTTGAGTGAGAGTAAGTGTTCTTTAACTTGAACTTGCAAAGCAATGGAGGTATGAAATTGAGGCTGAAATGATCAAAGCAGAAAGCAACTAGAGTGATTGAACATGCAAGCACAAAGAATGAACTTGAAAGCAAGAGAAGCCTAATGAGTGGATTACGAATGAGGACTTAGGATCCGAGATTGATGGATTTGAATCTTACCATATGAGTAAGTTTTGAAGGCTATAAGGGTGAAAGAAGCCAAGCTAAATCAAGTGCAAAAGCACAAAGGAAAAAGAAGGCCCCTCACAAAAAGAAAAATCAAGTCAAAAGCAAAAATATAAAATAAGTGCCAACGCACATGAGCAAAGCTCACAAAAATAAAAGAGGGAGCCAAAGTTAAAAGAAAAACAAGCAAGGTGGACACTCGTTCCTTCAATTCTCTACACATAGGATTTGATCCAAGTTTGGCAAAGTATGGATAAAGCAACTAAGTCTTATGATTCTTAGTTTGATGCTCTCAAGTGGATTAAGCCAACAAGGAAGTTCTTTACACACACACTCAATACTCCATAAGCAAGAAGCCAAGAGAAGTCAAGCTAACAAAGATTCCCAAAGTTGAAGTGTAAGCTAAGGTTGAAAAGCAACTCTCATGTGTACATTGTTGTTGGAATGCTACATCAAAATTGCTCATCTCAATAATAGTCATTGCTGCAATTATGCTGCCGAATTTATGCAGGCCAATTAATCATTTTTCTTTGTTACTCGAGGACGAGCAACGTTTTGAGTTTAGAGTGTGTTAACTCTCTCAAATGAGAGTTAATTTGGTATTTTTATGATGAAATTGCTGCATAAATTCCATATAGTGTCTTAATTGCATGATAATTGAGCTAAATGTTGCATATTCATGATTAACTGCTTTGAGATGACTAAGTATGGAAAATGAGATAATATTCCTTGATTTTGTATAAGAAAAGATGATTTGTTGAGTGTTTGTCTTTGCAGGAAAAGTTGACGTCAGAATGCTGTAGCAGAGAAGCTGACAAAATGATGATATAGCAAGCGCTACAGCATGACAGCGTGGACAAAGGAACAACCAAACTTTTGAATTCAAGAGTTAGTTAATTCCCAACAAATGGATAAGACACCAACAAGCAAGGATCAAGGACGATTTCAAAGATATATTCTTATCCCAAAATCCCAAGGAACAAGGACAACAAACCTTTACTCGGTCAACAACAACATTTGCACAAGAAATCCAAGAAGATCAAGATCTTATCCAATCAAGTGCCAACAGCACAAGAAAATCAAGAAGATCAAGATCTTATCCAAGCAAGTGCCAACAGCCCAAGAATCTAGGGATACGATAAGGCTGCAGTAACAAGATTCATGGATTTTCACTCCTAACCCTAAAGCCCAATTATCCAACCACTTTTCCTATTTAAAGAGGAGTTCCCCTACGAATTCAAGAAGCGAGAGAGAGGTCAGAAAGGCAAGAAAGAAGGGAGGGGAAGAATGTAGTACCCCTCCCACGTTTTAGAGAGAGAAAGTTAGGTTCTTGGAGGAGGAAGAGCTGCTGGAGCAGTGCTAGAGCAAAGCAGTGACGACGTTTTCCTACAACATTCGTTTTCATCTTCTTTTCTGTTTTCCAATGAGTTCTTTCTTTCTTTTCTCTGTTTTATTTAATTCCATTACGAGCTAAATTGCTCTATAGGTTAGGTGATTAGTTTGGCCATAGAGATGTGGGAATTAGTTATTGGGTATACATGTTAGGTTGGCCAAAAGCCCCAACATACTTTAGTGTTCGGTTACTAATTAAGCATTGATATAGCATTGTTAAAGCATTGTTTCAGTATTGCTGTATCAGAGAAATTGAATCTGACCTATATCTCATCCATCATCTTAATACCTTTGAATTTAGTTTACCGTTTTATTATTTTTAATTGTCTTTTATTTTATAAACCCCACCATAAAAATCAATCTTTTTATAATTTCTTTACTTAAATAATTATTGCTTTATAAATCATCTCCGTGGGAACGATACTTGGACTCACATCCCTTTATTACTTGTGACACGTGCACTTGCGTATTTGTGGGATTGATTTAATTGATTGCAAATTGCACAACAATATACAGGGGGGGCACATGAGCAACAGTTCAAAAATCCAAGTTCTAAACTAATAGTCACAAAGGTTTAACCACCTGACACTTACCTTGGTGTGTCCAAATATTAACCAAAAGCAGCACCAAAATCAGCCCCTTTTACTTAGAGGCTTGCGCACCTAATTCAAGGGTACAACGAGTCAGAATTTTAATTCATGCTATCCTATGATTTACAAGCAATTTCCATGCCTCCTAACCCTTGATTTTTAATCGAATTACCATGATTCTTACACTACACCAACTTCTGTCTTCACATTAATTTACCAACAAGTAACAACGAAATTTTCCAAGGTCTCAAACATATACAGATTTGGTTTTTAGCATTAAAAAGATGTTCAGGATTTTTATTTACATAACCAACTCCACTAAGCCTAAGGGTGTGTTAAGGGGGACCTAAAAGCATGCTGTCCAATTAAGTTAAACTCATGCAAAGCTTGATACATCATCCTAGATCATCAAAGCAGTCCAACAAAACAGTATACCCAACGATGGAGGCTATATTCCAAGCTCCAAAAAAATCAATCCTTTGTGCTTGTGAGCACTAGGTCCAAGCGGTTCAAAAGGGCAGAAGCAAGGGAGTAGAAATAACAAAAATCTAACTTCCTATCATGCCTATAAGATTGAACAACAAGAAACAAATGGGAATGTGGAGGTTTACTTACGTCTTCTTGCCTACACACCAAGAACCCCAAAATCGGACAAGTAGCTATTTTTCACCCTTCAATGTTCCAAGGACTCAATTCCAGCTGCATGCACTTGAGGTAAGGACTTAATCAAGGTAGAACCTTGTACATGAAAAAGGAACAAACTCCATGAGGACCGATTTGAGTAGAGATGAACAAGGAGATAAGAAAATACCTCACCTCCTTGGGTGGTGATCTTCGGCCGAACAAGAGAAGGAGGGGAATGGATGTGCTTGTGTGATAATCTCCTTGGTTGCTGCACTTGGCCGAACCAGTAAGGGAAGGAAGATGGAGTTTAGATGGTGGTTCTCCTTTTAGGGGAACCCACGGTTTTGAGGGGAAAGGAAAGGGGAAAATGCAAACTAGGTTTTTGGTGCCCTTCAAGGGGGTCACGGTTTTGGCAGGGGATGAGATACAAGTCTTCTTTGTGTTCTTTCTCTACTAAGCTTGCGGTCTTGACAGGATGAAAGGAAGAGAAGTAGTTGAATGTGGTTCTGAATGTAAAGACCAGAAAATTATCTTGTTTCACTCCTACTATGCGCACAAGTGAGGAAGTGAGGATAAGGAAGAGTGTGTGATTTTCAACCAATGGGGAGACATGCATGCTGATTACTTTCCCCTCATTGGTTGCATGTTTGGCAAGGCTGACTTGATGTTATACAAAATCACAAGCAACCAGAATTTTTCTCCCTACCTTATGTGCATGAAAAGGGGATATAAGGGTGGATGAGCTTTGTCATGTGTTATTACTTGGCCAATAAGGGATCATGCATTTAGATTTCTTAAGATAGGTTAATGGATTGGTTAAAGTTTAGGGCTGCCTAAAGCCTCTCACTAAAGTCTTTGGGCCGAAACCTAAAGGATAGATGGGGACCAATTTCCTCTCTTAATGACCCTCTTATCTCATGTATTTTATTATTCCCTATTCCTTCTAAGTATTAATTAAAATTTTATATGTCATGATTAAATTAATCCTATCCTTTTTAACTAAAGTTTCGAATTCCTAAAATATATATACTCACCCACAATTGCAATTAAAATAGTTTTCCTAATTTAAATTAAGTCCACCCCAGATATATATATAATTCAAATTCAAGACATGCTTCTATGTTCCTAACTGAAATTTATATAACTTCCTAAATTCGTGGGATGTTACACTCTCCCCACCAAAATAGAATTTTGTCCGCAAAATTAGACTTACATACTTAATTAAAAGGTTCCATGGCACTTTAACAACATATATATGTTCATTCTCTAGACATAAATTTTCCAGTGTGGGTATGCACGAGCTAGAGGATACTGAGCATAAAATTCATAATTTACTTACAAGGCTCCACAATTTCATCTAACAGAAAGTTCACAATCATATACCAGTCATAACACAACAGACTCCATCTGTAACAAACAAGATACTATATATATTGTTTGTTTGCTGTTTAGATTCTCTGATACAAGATACAAGAAAAACAGTACATATACCATTCATAAAAACAGTACATGTTCAGCACTCATTTTTAACGTCTAGCATCTAGGATGAATCTCAAAAGAAAAACATAGTTTCCGGGGTTGCAACCTACACATGATGCTGCTCTAAGACAGGTAAATCATATTTTTTACATACCAACATCATCTCTGTACATATATTAAATACATGGAGTGGAGGCATTCAAAACAACAATTATCAGCAGTTATAAGTTCATTTATTACTTACAATTACAATTTACTGATGTGCTAATATTAGGATTGAGAGCGTGCTTGACTTGGAGCAATTCTGGGATGGGTGACCTCCTGGAAAGTTTTCCCGGGAAGTGTGCGAGTGAGGACAAAGCACACTGAAAAGTCTCGTGTTAGTGTGTGGGGACAGTCATTGATTCTTGCAAGTTGTCAGGCGTTACAAGTGGTGAGAGTTTAAGGCTAAACACTTGAGCTGGGTTGGGTTTTGTTTCAACAAATTAATTCTTCATTAATTGCTCTCTACACACAATGTTTGGGGGCACAAAGTAAGGGAGTTCAGCTGGCTGTTTTAAAGACAAAAGAAATCAGAAAATATCCATGTTCATCTTCTCTTTTCAGCGCATGAGGGGGTGAGAATGAGTGAGATATTTCCAGCCAATAACAAGACATGCAAACTGCATCCCCCTCCTCCTATTGGGTGCATGTCTTAAGGCTGTGTAGGGTTTAAATTAAAGCTGAATGGTTTTGTAGAGAACAACAACCAAGATCAGCTTTTTGTTTCCTCTAGGCGCATGTGGAAAGGAATGGGGAGTGGCTGGTATTAGTTGTCCAAAAGAAAGCTAAGTCAAATTTTTTTTCTATTGTTACTACTCTATCTTAGGCGCACAAATGGGAAAAATTAGGATAGGGTTTTTGCCAAGTGGTGGTTAGTACCACTCAAGGGCTGCCATTGTAGGATTCTAGGGTAAGGTTAAGATAAACTTACAAGAGTTGGGCTGAACCAAAACCCACATGGGTCGTCGACCTCTACAAGGGGTGTGGGTCCAAATTATCTAATTCCAATGTTTTTAGTTGTTTTATGACCAGCCCATGAGTTAATAAGCTCCATGTCTTTTAAATAATTTTAATTCCTTCTATATGTTATTACTAAATTATTCTTATAATTCTTACTAAAATTCCACATGCCCAAAATAAATTCTCACCTATTATTATAATTCAATAATTCTCTAACTCAAGATTAATTCCATACTAATAGCTATATAATCCGAAATCAAAGCATGGATTACACATAACTCGAATTTAACATGAATATCCATGATCCACATAGCCATATATACATATTTTTCCTAATTACGTGGGATGTTACACCAAATATATATATAATTCAAATTCAAGACATGTTTCTATGTTCCTAACTGAAATTTATATAACTTCCTAAATTCGTGGGATGTTACACACATCCAGCATGGCATTTTAAATAATTCCTAATGGGTCACCTATCTCATGCAATATACTATTAATTATTATTTCATGTTCCCACTAGGTAGTAACTAGGGTTTCTACATATATTGCAATTAAACTTAATACTATCCCTTTGTAACTAGTGTGTTGAATCCTTAAAATATATATATATATATATATATATATATATATATATACTCACTTATAATTGCAATTAAAATAATTTTCCTAACTTAAAGTAATTCCACCCTAAATATATATTGAATTCGAATTCAAAACATGCTTCCACATTCCTAATTGCAATTTATATAAGTTCCTAATTATGCGGGATGTTACACTCTCCCCACCAAAATTTGAAGTTTGTCCCCAAACTTCGTCCTACCATCCCGAAAACTGCTTAAGTCGAATACCTAACACAATTGCATTCATGCAATCTGTTATATTACATTCAGACAGGCATCAATAAAAGTCATCTATCCTTAATTCGGGGTATTACAAACAGATTGTACTTTACATGTTCATTAGATAGATATATATATATATATATATATATATAATAAAATTTTACTCACATGGAATCGAATAAAAATTTTCCCTAAGCTGAATCATAACAAAACAATTGTCTGGTTCCTTTTTAAACAACATCAAGGATCATACTGCAACAAAGATGGTGTAATACCAACATATAGTCTTACTAAACAAAGGAACTCCAGTTGTCCATAAATCATAATGAGGCTCAGGGCTTTAATACATAGTTAGTTGGCAACCTAGACAAATCCATTTACAAAACACTTCTTCACTATATAAACTTTACACTCGATAGTTGGAAGAAAACAGCCACCTAGGTTTCCACTTTCATGATCTCTTTTTAAGACCTAAAGAAGTCCTATTCTAGTGCCTAAATAAGATATGAATCTGGTTCTATGCCTGTATACATTTGTGATTATCCATTAACGTTATTATTTGCGTTCCTTGTTTCTTATGTGTGTCAATATCAATAACATGCCATCCTCTTACTTATGTACCTGCTATACTTACTACACTGAAAATGCACGTCATCAACTACAAGATGACTCTATAGTTTTATGCATAATTGGTTGAAAATTAACAATTCAATTTACAAGGTTACTTCACAATGATAACACAAATAAAGTTTTACGATCCCGAATTAGACAATTTAAACAACTAGACCACGCCTGCCTATTACTTGCGCAAACAGAGGGCTAATTAACTAGGACCTTCAATTACAATTATTTCATCTTTGCAGTGTACATGTTGTAATTTAGAAGTGCCACCACTTCCTAACTTACTCCTTACCTATGATAACAATTCAGTTCACTAACTAAACACATCACATATTTGCCTTATATTCAGACTTTAACACTAATTACCTTGCTTGATAAACATCACAAACGGAATTCCTTAGAGGTCTTCAGAAAATCAAGCAAGTAAAACAGAACACATCACATTCCAAATTACAAATTAGAAAGGTCTTCATGAAATCACAAAACTTCAACACCGAGAATTTGATTAGGCCTTACATCAATTGCTTTTATTTTCTAAGGACCTTAGTCTATCACTTCAGAGGTAAGAAAATTTTAAGGTACCTATCAAGTGAGTAGTATAATATTTGATACGATTCTTCGGAAAAGAAAGAATTACATTTATGGGTAATGGTTTCACCAAGCACGCATGGTTTAGGAGCCAACTTGATATGAACCTCACCAAGAATAGAGAGACCCAAGACCAATTTAGTTAGGATCGTTTCTACAATCAGGAATTTAAAATAAGAAATAAAGAACCTTGACCCATTATCTATGGAAGATAAGAACCAAAGGTATAAGAAGGATAAAGACGTCACACTCAAGAAAAAAGAAGGTGAGTGATAAGTCTGGTTTGATAGCCACAAGAACAAACTTCTTGATAAGTTCAGAGTTCTAGATAAGAACCAAAGAGAAGAAACCTCACTATTATATTATAACTTCAAAATCTGATTACAAGAGTTATATCCTCCCTTATTTATACTTGGAACATCCCTCCAAGAATAGGAAAAGACTTTGCAAATGAAAAGACACAATTTTAAAGTTGACAACTTGGAAAAAAGAGAAGACTCTAATTAGCCCACTAAACATTAATGACGTTGGAAATGTGAATCAACCCCACTAAGCATTAATAACATTGAAAATGCTTTTAGCCCACTAAACATTAATTGACATTGGAAATTGCTACTCATTCCACTCAACCTCCCTTGCATTGATGACATTGACTAAATTCTGATTATGAATAAATTTGGGCTTGATGTCTTCATGATTAGCCCACATTTGCTGGATCACTAAGAGCTTCTTTAAACTTTTTGGCCCTTGATCTTGTGATTGGCCCATTTGGCAATTGCAATGGATCACTAGGTGTTGTCTCCTTATTCTTATCATTCCCTCCCTCTTCAAAAGGATTTGTCCTCAAATCTGCACCTACATCAAAAGGAGATAAATCAGAAACATTAAATGTTGCACTAACATTGTACTCACCTGGAAGGTCAAGCTTGTAGGCATTATCATTTATCCTCTCAATCACTTGAAATGGTCCATCACCCTTTGGAAGCAGTTTGGAACGTCTTTGGGCTGGAAACCTTTCCTTTCTCATATGTAGTCAAACCCAATCTCCGGGTTCAAAAACTACTTTCTTGCGCCCTTTATTGGCTTGGTTGGCATGTTGTTCAGTTTTCCTCTCGATGTGTTGCCGAGCTTTTTCATGAATCTGCTTAACAAGTGCAGCCTTATTCTTTCCATCTAAGTTAACATGTTCACTTATTGGTAAAGGAGTTAAATCCAAAGGAGATAATGGATTAAACCCATACACAATTTCAAATGGTGAAAACTTAGATGCTGAATGGGCTGTCCTATTATATGCAAATTCAGCATGTGGCGAACATTCTTCCCATGATTTCAAATTCTTTTGAATCAAAGAACGCAACAATGCAGATAAAGTCCTATTAACCACCTCTATTTGCCCATCTGTTTGTGGATGACAAGTAGTAGAAAACAAAAGTTTTGTTCCTAGTTTACCCCACAAAGTTTTCCAAAAATAACTTAAGAACTTTGAATCTCGATCAGAAACAATACTTTTGGGAATACCATGCAATCTTACAATTTCTTTGAAAAACAAGTCAGAGATATGTGATGCATCATTGGATTTATGACATGGAATGAAATGTGCCATTTTTGAAAATCTATCAACAACCACAAACATTGAATCCTTACCCCCTTTTGACCTAGGCAATCCTAAAACAAAATCCATGGATATATCTACCCAATGTTCGTTAGGTATAGGCAAAGGAGTATACAATCCATGAGGCTTAACTTTAGATTTAGCTTGTTTACAAGTAATGCATCCCTCGCAGACTCTCTCCACATCACGTTTCATATGAGGCCAAAAGAAATGTTCATGCAGAACATCTAAGGTTTTAGACACTCCAAAATGCCCCATCAAACCTCCCCCATGAGCTTCTTTAACAAGCAACTCACGGAATGAACTTTTAGGCACACACAATTGTTTCTCCCTAAACAAATATCCCTCATGTCTAAAGAACTTTCCAAATGCAGTTTTCTCACATGCTTTAAATGCATTACCAAAGTCAAGATCATCAGCATACAAGTCCTTAATGTACTCAAATCCAAGCAATTTTGCAGTTAAAGTGGAAAGTAGAGCATACCTTCGGGATAATGCATCAGCCACAACATTTTCCTTACCCTTCTTGTACTTAATCACGTAAGGAAATGTTTCAATGAATTCCATTCATTTGGCATGTCTCTTGTTCAGCTTGTGTTGGACCCTCAGATGTTTTAAGGATTCATGATCTGTGTGAATCACAAACTCCTTTGGCCTAAGATAATGTTGCCATGTTTCCAAAGCCCTGACCAGTGCATACAACTCCTTGTCATATGTAGGGTAATGTAAAGCAGCCCCACTTAGCTTTTCACTAAAGAAGGCAATGGGACGTCCTTCTTGCATTAGAACAGCTCCAATACCTATTCCTGAGGCATCACACTCAATTTCAAAAGTATTAGTAAAGTTAGGCAAAGCAAGCAAAGGAGCATTAGTTAATTTCTCCTTAATCAAATTAAATGCCTTTTCTTGTTCATCACCCCACTTAAAACCCACATTTTTCTTAATAACCTCAGTCAATGGTGCTGCTAGGGTACTGAAGTTCTTCAAAAACCGTCTATAAAAACTAGCCAGCCCATGAAAACTTCAAACTTCACTCACCTAAGTAGGACTAGGCCAATCTTGAATTTCCCTTGCCTTTTCTTCATCCACCTCTATCCCTTTAGAACTAACAGCAAAACCAAGGAACACCAGCTTGTTAGTACAAAAAGAACATTTTTTTAGATTAGCAAACAACTTCTCTTTCCTCAAAACATTCAAAACAAGTTTTAAATGTTCAACATGCTCATTCAAGTTTTTGCTATAAATCAGAATGTCATCAAAATATACAACCAAAATTTTCCAAGGAATGCACGCAAAACATGATTCATCAATCTCATAAAGGTGTTGGGTGCATTAGTTAAACCAAATGGCATAACCAACCATTCATACAACCCATATTTTGTTTTGAATGTTGTTTTCCACTCATCACCTTCTTTCATTCTGATTTGATGATATCCACTCCTAAGATCAATTTTAGTAAAAACACATGCACCATGCAACTCATCGAGCATATCATCAATTCTAGGAATGGGATGTCTATACTTTACAGTGATATTGTTGATGGCGCGACAGTCGTCACACATCCTCCAAGAACCATCTTTCTTAGGCACAAGCAATACTGGAACAACACATGGACTCATGCTCTCACGCACATGTCCCTTTTGCATAAGCTCATTAACTTGCCTTTGGAGTTCCTTTGTTTCTTCTTCAAGGTTGGTTCTATATGCTGGCCTATTTGGAATTGTTGCTCCTGGTATGAAATCAATTTGGTGCTCTATACCCCTTATTGGTGGTAAACCGTCGGGTATTTCTTCAGGGAACACATCATCAAAATCCTGCAAAACAGAAACAATTGCACTAGGCAAAGAAGAATCAACTTCATTGGTGTTAAAGCAAGCCTCCTTATGCAAGAGTACAATCATAGGTTGTTTTAGGACCAATGCTTTGTTAATCTCACCAACTTTCACAAAGAAGTTCTCTTTTTTTCTCTCTTTTCTTTTCTCACTATCTGAAACTTGTTTTTCACTTTTTCTCTCTGATTTTCTCTTTCTTTTTCTGGACACTCTCTTTTTTCAACCTTACTTGATCCTCATACACTTGCATTGGACTTAAAGGAGCAAGAGTAATGGTTTTGTTATTACCAATGAGTATCTATTAGTGTACCCATCGTGCATCACACGTCGATCAAACTGCCATGGACGCCCTAAGAGAATATGCCCAGCTTGCATTGGCACAACATCACATAACACCTCATCCTTATACTTTCCAATTGAAAATGGAACTACCACTTGCTTGTTCACCTTGATTTCTCCACAATCATTCAACCATTGTAGTTTATATGGTCTAGGATGCTTCAGAGTTGCTAAATTTAACTTCTCCACCAAACTAGTACTAGCAACATTTGTACAACTTCCTCCATCAATAATCATAGAACACACCTTATCCTTTACATGGCATCTGGTATGAAAAATATTTTCTCGTTGCAACTCCTTATCTTCTTTAACTTGCACATTAAGAGCTCTTCTAGCCACTAAAAGCTCTCCTTCAACGGGTAATTCAAAAGACATTTTTTTTAATCTGCAAAAAATAAAAGTTAAAATATCCTCACAAACACACCCTCACGTGTTTCTCTCCCAATTAACAGCTCTCACACTCGTGTTTCAAAATTAGGCTTTTACCCTCTTATAAGCTCACACACTCTTGTCTTTTCCCCCTCTTTTGAATTCCCTCTTTTAGTTCTTAGCTGAACTCAATTGAAGTTTTCTTGAAGAAATCCAAACAGATCATAAGATGTAATACAAAGAGACAAGAAGAACAAGAGAATATTTTTTTGATGTCAAGAATTAGGGGTAAAGAAATGTTGGAATGACAATAAATTTTAAGCAATAACTGAAATTAATTAAGGGAAGTACACACTGGAATAGAAAATAACAAAACTGAAAAAAAAAATTCAAAGAGACAAGTTTTACTTCAAGGAATTTGGATCAGAGTTTTTTTTTCCTATTCTTTTTTTTCTTTTGAAGATTTTCTTTTTTTCTTCCTCTTTTTTTTTTGTTGCTTCTGCAGATACTAAGACTTTTTTTTCTTTGGCTTCCGAAGATACTAAGATTTTTTTTTTTGAACAATACCAATGGGAATAGTTGACACAAGAAGGAGAATGAAATAGAAATAAAAAAAAGTTAACAATAAAATAAAAGGATAGATCAAACCTGATTTAGAAGACTAGCAGCTCTGATACCAAATGATATGAACCTCACCAAGAATAGTGAAACCCAAGACCAATTTAGTTAGGATCGTTTCTACAATCAGGAATTTAAAATAAGAAATAAAGAACCTTGACCCGTTATCTATGGAAGATAAGAACCAAAGATATAAGAAGGATAAAGACGCCACACTCAAGAAAGAAGAAGGTGAGTGATAAGTCTGGTTTGAATGCCATAAGAACAAACTTCTTGATAAGTTCAGAGTTCTAGATAAGAACCAAAGAGAAGAAACCTCTCTATTATATTATAACTTCAAAATCTGATTACAAGAGTTATATCCTCCCTTATTTATACTTGGAACATCCCTCCAAGAATAGGAAAAGACTTTGCAAATGAAAAGACACTAATTTAAAGTTGACAACTTGGAAAAAGGAAAAGACTCTAATCAGTCCACTAAACATTAATGACGTTGGAAATGTGAATCAACCCCACTAAGCATTAATAACATTGAAAATGCTTTCAGCCCACTAAACATTAATTGACATTGGAAATTGCTACTCATTCCACTCAACCTCCCTTGCATTGATAACATTGACTAAATTCTGATTATGAATAAATTTGGGCTTGATGTCTTCATGATTAGCCCACATTTGCTGGATCAACCCACTAAGAGCTTCTTTAAACTTCTTGGCCCTTGATCTTGTGATTGGCCCATTTGGCAATTGCAATGGATCACTAGGTGTTGTCTCCTTATTCTTCTCCTTATTCTTATCACAACTCTAATTAAGCTCGAAATACCAGATTAATGCAAGAGAAAAGAAGAGACATATAATGAAAGCTGTGTGTTTTTGAACTCTACAGAGGGAACTGAATCATATGAACAAGAGTAGGGATACAGGAATTCTGAGGTACTAACTCCTAATTGCCATAATTACATAAGATGTTTAGCCTATTCACTTATTCTATAGATACTGTCTGAATACTTTCCTAGAATCAAGTGTCACTAAGTCTATTCTTCTAAAATGTACTCAACAAAAACATAGAGACTAACCAGTCCTGTATACAGCTAATCAATTCTAGTATGCTTTTCATACATATCATGTTAAGTGGTACCTCTCATGCAGTTCGTCAAAACACCCATATGAGGAAACTTCCTCGAGCTTTCCGCTGTCCTAGGTACCTCGGATGTACTTGACTCCACTGATCAGAGGATTCATTAACCATGATATGAACTTTCCAATCATTGATAAACATTACAATTTTGAAACAACTTCCAATCGTAATCCACCAAAATAGACCATGCTTTCATAATTCAAGTTTACGATAATCACATTCAAAATCCTAGTTGCAGTTAAATTTACATTTAGAGTGATAAGTTAAAAAAAAATACGGCCACACCCTTAGCAACAAGGTCAAGGTAAATTTTTCAATTTTTTTCTTATGTTCATGTTATCACAAGATGCAGCTCTTTTAGTTTTCTTCTTACAGAACTTTAGTCTCAAAATAACTTCAAAGTAAACTTCATGAGGGGTAAAACAATCTGAGTTACATGAGTCCTTTTTAGCTTCCAATTCTACTTGATTTGAAATACAACCATACCCTTTACATCAAATTCGGTTCATATACTCTTCATAATACATACCACACATTAAATCCAGTTTTCAACATAAAAGAGAGTTCATGAAATCAAGTGCTCAAACCAAAAAAAAATAACACACCAGGTTCCCAAAATAAAAGAGTCTCCATGAAGTAGTTAGACTAAAACAGAACCCACACATTCAAATTACATAGCAAAATGAATTTCTTGAGCACAGTACTCAAACTGAATTTAACTAGGCATCACTATTATGGAGATTACATACTAGACGGTTAAAATAAATCAACCAATTCATAAACTCAAATTCTTATATTCGACCAATAATCCAGTTTATATTTCTCTTCATTTGCTATACCTGACAAACCGATACCCAGATAAAAAGTTTTCATACATTCAATTTATCAGCAGAAGACAACTCACTCTTAATACATACTTAAACACCAATTCAGTCTCAAAAGATTGTTCATTACTACCTTCAATCATATTGTACTACAAAGTATAATTTACTTATTCTGAATATTCAAGTCATTTCCTAGATTAACTTCCCACCTATTTTCATGCATAGGGACTAAAACCACCAACCAAAGATTTTTCATTAATTTAATCTCGGTGCTTGACAATTTGACACTACCGTGTTACCAAAGAATGTGTTGGCCAAACCCATTCCCGGTAACAGCTGGTATATCATCTCATCAAACACTGGGAGTCGTCAAAATTCTAGACTTCATTATTCATTCGTCGTTCAGGCATCAATCAATCACAATCTATCACACGTCAGACATCTCTCTTGAGGAGGTTTTCGTGGCTCATACATACTACTTCTACTTTCGTAATGCCAATCAACGAGTGGATTCTACTCTTTGCATGGCATACACGACAGTAGACTCAAGGTTGAGACACGATTCCCACTTCAAGACAGAATTTCAAATAACCAACTCATACCATTATACAATTCAAACATTTCAATTCATATGCAATACAGTACAACAAGACAACTCTTGCGCAATTCGGTAACAGCAAACAATTCAAGTCAAATATTTTAATGCAGAGTATGTACATCACCTTCGAACAGGGCATATACTAAAACAGTACATAGTATCCAACAACCCGAACATCACTCAATAACACAAACAGCAAGACAAGTCAATCCAATTGAGCAGGTCAAACTCGATTACTTAACCATACTACACGAATCACTATATAACCCGACCTTTACACATCAAGTCGACAGCAAGTTAAATCCATACCATACAGCCTAATACATCAGAAAATCAAACAATACAACAAGGTGATTTCAACATATCTCAGTATAACTCTAACATTTTAATTATGCTAATTTCCACAATTTAAAAGAACAATTCAACACATGCCAATCATGATTCAGACAATCCGGTAATTTAATTCTAACATACAGCAGCCAGCAAACAGTTCAACAGCTACATTCGAACCGCAAATGATTCAGCAAACATATACAAGCAGCAAACAATTCAACAATCATACACAAACACCATGAATCAAAACTGCTCTGATACCATTTAGTGTGACACCCTCCCCTGTATGCATCCAAGGGAAGTGTCTGCTAAATCTTATTAGAGTCGCAACGTTATGTATTGAAATCTGAAAATGCACTTTTAAGTCACAATTAAGAGCTTGTATTGCAATCGGGTTTTATAGGGAAAACAGTGAAGAGTTTCATAAAACGTTGATGCTGAAACAGTGAATTTTTCTTTTTTTGTAAAATAGTCTGTCTTTCAAAAATCATTTAAAATTGAACTTACGAGCTTTCAAAAAATTTCTTTGACACGAAGAAAGTAGACACCTGGGGCTTCACGTACATATAAAATATAGTCCATTCGGAGTTCTGTAGCCCCGGAAACAGAACTCATGTTAAATCAGTGCAATTTTTCCAAAACATACCTGACTTGAAAAAATCATATAAAATAAGGCTTACAAGCTTTTGACATAAACTTTATATAATTTAAAGATAGACATCTGGAGCTTTACGTACATATAAATTACATCTCATTCGGAGGTTTGTAGCCCTAGAAACAGAACTCGCAAGGTGCTCGCTAAATCAGTTCAAAAATCCAAATTTAGATACAGCAGAAATTGTTTTGACAATTTAAATACTAGAATCACATAAGTTTCTGATGAAATGTAAAAATCAGTCTACAACACGTTTCAAAACAGAATACGAATCATAACATGCCAATCTCCAAAATACTACATCAAGGTCGAAGGTCCAGTACACAACCAATCAGAAACAGTGAACAAGCAGCAGGGTTTTCAAACAGCAGAACTTAAACAGAATATTTCCATGTAATCCCGTCATCAAATACTTCGACGTCCTCCTGCAATTTTATAAAAATTGAGCCCCAAAAGGGGTGAGAAAATCCCAGTAGTGTGGCAGAAAATCCAGCAATGCAACAATGTTAACTTAGACCAAAATTTCCAAAATTGTCACATCATCAAATAAATTCCGAACAGATACTAAGATGTAATCAGAATGCGTATACAACACTAGAATACTAATCAGAATGCGTATATAACGCCAGAATACTGTATGTTCATAGCACTACGGTGCACATACTAGCTAACTTAGTGGAGATTCCATTTGGCCCTAACAGAGGGGAATTCCATCTGAGACCTATGTGAACTGAGCCACGGTTCCTTCTCCCTGGTACCTGAGGGATGCCTATATGATGCATGCTCAAATATATGCTTACTTTTATCAAATATTTTGGTTTCCAAAACTTAATGCATAATGCTGTATGATATGATATGTTTTGCTTCGTACACACATGACAGAATGCAGTCCTATGATGTTCATGAGCATGACTAAATATCAGAATCAGAGAGTCATAGTTTCCATGACTAAAACAACAGAAATTCGTAGCATATTGTGTCTCCAAACAGAATTTCCAACAATTCATATTCTAAGTCAAATTATCATTACCTTTAAATAGAATCAGATTAGGACACATGAGCAACAAATCAAAAATCCAAGCACTAAATTAACAGTCACAAAGGGGTAATCCACCGAACACTTGATAATTTAGAGTTCCGACCAAAATCTCACCAAGTCAGCCCCCTTTTATTAGAGACTTGGGCACCTAATCCACACAATACCAAATCAGAATTCTATAGTATTTTTCCTATAATTCGCAAGTAATTTCCATGCTTCCAATTCTAGGATTTTAGCCGAAATGTCATGCTTCAATTACTAATTTAATCTCTAACTTAATTGTTCTAATCTTTTTCTGACTTAACTTTAATTTCATACTGTTTAGCCATGGACAAACCAAGGGTTCCTATATGCAACATACACAGTTTTTAGGCCATTCTCTGGTGCATTCATTTTCCATTAATAAGACACTACCAACTTGACTTAGGCAGGAGCCAATAGGTCATTTAGCATGCTGTCTACAAGAGTTACAAACACACGCAGGGCTTGGTTCAAAACGGATTTCATGGTTCTCTTCCTAAATAACTTTTTTGACTTGATATTAACTTTACTAAACGTTGACAAATGATAAAAATCAAGGTTTCTAAGACATGCATATACGGTTTTGGGCCATCAACCAGGTGCTACAAATTTATCAATTACATAGCATTCACTACAAGGTTTAGGGTGCGCTAATGAGGCTTAAAGCATGCTGCCTATGTCCATTATAAATACATACAAGACTTAACAAATTCCCAAGTCCAAGAAACAGTCCCGAATTCCATGAAAGTTACCTTCCAAGCTCAAAAATCTGATTCGCTTGCATGCACCTAAAGGTCAAGAGTTGTACGGCTGAACAGAAAAAGGACAAGAGATTAACCAATTAACAATTCTCCTAGGAAACATGCAAGGGCTGAAGCGGTGGAGGGAAAAGAAGAGTTTTGATGTTCAACTCATACCTTCTTGCATGTGCATAAGACTCCCAAATCCGCTAGAGGAAGGCGCTCACCAAGTGAGGTGTGGTTTCCCTCACCCTTATGCTCTCCAAGAGGCTGAGTTCAGGCTGCATTCAGAGGGAAGGAACTCAAGAAAAGAAAAAGAAAACCGAATGGGTACAAAGGAATAGGGAAGCAGAAGAGATACACCACTCACTCCTCCTAGTTGTTCGGCCGTGCGCACCATGGGAGAGGATTGAAGGATGTGTGCTTATGTTTTCATGCTCCCTCCTAATGATGTGCGACTTGTGGAAAAGGATGGGAAAGAAAGAACATGCAAGGTTGTTGTTTGGGGTTCGGCCGAGTATGTGCATGAGAAGAAAGAAATTGTGAACTAGTTAATGGATTCTTCTTCATGGAGGTTTGCGGTCTTGTAAGAAGAAAATAGGGTGCTTGACTTCTGAACACAATGACCCACAAGAAGGAAAATCAGAATTGTTTGCTCCCACTATGCGCATGATGATGGAGGGATAAGGTTGGACATGTGTCTACTC
Organism: Gastrolobium bilobum; assembly: GCF_033153095.1. NCBI lineage: Eukaryota > Viridiplantae > Streptophyta > Magnoliopsida > Fabales > Fabaceae > Gastrolobium > Gastrolobium bilobum. The sequence continues at coordinate 29,864 of NW_026899742.1, read as the reverse complement.
CTTGACCAATCAAGAGTAAGTATGCAGATTTTGTTTTGGGATAAGCTAAGGATCATGAGTGGGAAAGATATAGGGCTGACTTAAATCCCAACTTTAAAGGCTTGGGCCGTGGCCCATGAAAGAAATTGGATCATATAATGTCCCTAAGCCATATAGTTTCATGTAGCTACTAAGTTGTAACTAGAGTTTTTCATAAAGAGTACTTGAAAGTATTCCTATCCTACACCTACTTAGATTTTTAATTCGTGGCATGCATTCACATCCAGCATGGCATTTAAAATAACTTCCTAATGGGTCACCTATCTCATGCAATATACTATTAATTATTATTTCATGTTCCCATTAGGTAGTAACTAGGGTTTCTACATATATTGCAATTAAACTTAATATTATCCCTTTTTAACTAGTGTGTTGAATCCTTAAAATATATATATATATATATATATATATACTCACTTATAATTGCAATTAAAATAATTTTCCTAACTTAAAGTAATTCCACCCTAAATATATATTGAATTCAAATTCAAAGCATGCTTCCACATTCCTAATTGCAATTTATATAAGTTCTGCGGGATGTTACATTTGGAATCGGTAAAATAACTAAAATGTGAATTACAATTTTAAAACAAGTAGTAAGGAAATCAATGTCCCTCAACCATAAACTTATATAAGAATCGACCCAATCATGAATTATCTCCAATGTGATGTCAATCAATCTTCTTATTATCACTAAGATGTAATTCCTTACTATCTTAGTTGATACATTAATCAAGAAACCCCAATCCCTTGGTAATTCCCTCCTCAATACATACATTAATCATTGAGATTTTAAAGATTGCATCAGAGTCCTATTTCCATTCCTGAATAATAGAACACTGATGATGAAATTGCCAGTTACAGAAGTAATGTAAACATTCATGTTCTACATTACTTCCTTAATGGAAAGAATTAACAAAGACACTTTCATTCCATCACATAAAAGATAATCATAATATTCAATCAACCATACATAAATTCATCCTTGAGTTCCATTGAAATCCAACTACAAGGTACTCTACTCAGACATAGAAACAAAAATAACAAGAGAAGAGGAAAGATCAAACTCCATTGTCATGTTGTAGAATCTTCATTCTTCAATCACAATTACATAGAGTATACTAAAACTAATACAAGACTAAGACCTAAGGAATTTGGAAACTTCAGAGAATGAAAAATCAGATCCTAAGTGTGAAGGCCCTTTGCCCTTTTATAGTTTACAAGTTCAAAACTGAAATAACATCCAGAAACTGACATAGGCGCTAAAACGCTGGATCGAGCGCTAAAACGTGCTCCTTTGTAATTGCTGTCACGAACGTTGAAACGCTAAAACGCTCCTTGTTGGACGTTTTAGCGCTCAACTTGAAGGATGTCTAACCGCTTTTAGTTGTCCTCAGCGCTAAAACATTTCATCATGACCGCTAAAGCGCACACTTCCAGGGAATTTTGGCATTTTGTTGAACATCAACACGCTAAAACGCTTGAATTGATCGTTTTAGCGCTCAAGACTCGCATCTTTTTTTTGAACTTTCCTTTGCAGCAACGCGCTAAAACGTTTGCTTTGGCCGTTTTAGCGCTCAGCACCAGCTCTTTTGGGCTTCCATTTTCAGCAGCGCGCTAAAACGTTTGCTTTGGTTGTTTTAGCGCTCAACACTTGAATCCTCCAAATTCCTCAGAATCTTTTTCCTTCTCACTTTTTCTTCTTGAGATTCATTTTCCTACAAAAACAATGTAAATTTTCAACACAAACTTCAGAACTTGTATTTAAGACTTTCCAGGACATTAACCCTCTTTTCCATCCATTTAATCACACAAATTAAGCTAATTCATGCTTTAAAAAACCTTATAAACCAAGGGTATGACACACCTCACATTTTTAAGTGTAAATATTAATATGTTAAATAAGAATTAAGGGGAAGGATTAGCGAAGATCCTGAAAAGAAGGTCGAAATACGTAAAACGGGAAATTGACAAATTGTTGTTAACCTTGTTACCAATTAATTTTACTTAGTATAAACTAAAGTATGTAGAGGAAATATAAACTAAATGGTATATTTTTGGTCTCCCAAGTAGGTGATTCATTTCCAAATCTATTTCTAAGTCCTTTTGGTGTTTCACCTTTAGATTCATTACTTTGTCTTAAGTGAGATAACAAATCAACTAAGGGAAATCCCTTTTGAATTTCCTAGGCAGTGATGGTGAAGATTCAGCTGACCTTTGCTTCATTAGAGGATAAGTGGATAAAATAAATGAAGTAATAAACAAAAGGAACTAAGAGTTGGCGGTGGAAAGTAATTTCCCAAACGATGGAACAAAAGCAAATGAAAAAAAGAATGAAATAAGCAAAGTTAAGGTCCTTAGTCTTCAAAACATCCAAGTCAGCAATTCCTTGTCTTTCCAAGCAGGTGACCAAAAGAAGAATAAAAAAAGAAAGAAAGAAAGTGAGGTCCTTGTGTTAAGCGTGGAACCAAAAAGAAAGAAGTAAAAAGGTGAAATCCTTGTCATGCTTAAGTCCTTGTCATGCTTAGTCCTTGTCATGCTTAAGTCCTTGTCATGCTTAGTCCTTTTCATGCTTAAACAAAGTCCTAGTTGCTTGAAGCAAAGTCGGTGATGGTGAGAATTCCGCTGGCCCTTACTTCATTAGAAGGTAAGTGAACTTAGGTACCAAGCGGTGGAACAAAAAGGAATTAAAAGAGTGTAGTCATTGTTGGTTACACAAGTCGGCAACTTCCTTGTCCCTCCAAGCGGTGAGTCAATGAGATAATAAACAAGTAAGCTCCTTAGTATTTAATTGAGTCGGTTCTCTTTAGTTTAGGAGACCAAAACTGCACACCTTCTCCCTTTGTTTTCTCTCATAACCGTGAGCCATTGTAGACAAAGGGCAACCATGGTTCTTGGTTTCTAGCCATTTGTAAGTCGTGAGTCCTACACCAAGTTTGTAGAATAAAGTGTTGAGAACCTAACCTTATTAATAGTTCTTCAAGAGAGCTTGTATCAAGAGAATTATTCTCCCTCAAAGGCTGCGACTAGCTGCTGCCCATGACCATGAGTGGACTGTTTTAAGTGTTTAATTGATGGGAAATGATCCGTTATTCTTCTAGAAGTCAGACAAGGTACTAAACTTATCATTTAATGGTTTATTTCTTTAATTTCAAATTTAGGTCAAGCATGTTAGGGGCTAACTTTGGATGGAGTTTTCATTTAAATATGTTATGGCTTGATGGTTGATGAATCCTTTGGATTGAAGTGCAAAACATGGTTATATTTTGAAAGAAAATCATGGATTTTGGAATAGGCCATTTCGGCTGTAGGATGCAGAATTAAGTGGATGTTGGTTCTGTATGTTTAGATGATGTTATGAAGTGTATATTAAGTGATATAAGTGGTCAAGTCATGAGTGAGTTGATAGAAAAATTAAATGAAAAATAATTTAAGTGTATGCGATGTGCTTTTGGACCTAGAAGAAATAATTGGGAAAATGATGTTTTGACGTTTTTCGTATTCTGACAGAATTGCCGTGTATTGATGATTCGTACATGGTTGCTGTAGGTTGTCATACGTTGATTTAAACTTCGAATCGTGAGCTCGGTGGATTGCCCTTGGTCCTGGATCAAGTGGGATTGAGGTGAGTAGTTGGAACCATGCTTGTGTAATTAATAACTTGCATGTGTTCATATGAACGGTAATTAATTGAGAATGTCCTCTGTTTAGGCATTTCTGTGGTATAATGAGCTCGAGAAATATATTACGTTGGAGCTACGTGGAGAGGATTATTCAGGTAACCTCTTGGTACTGGGGCTTGTTCCCCTTGTGTGTTCCACCATGCCGTTGACGGTGATGGTATGAAATGTATATGAGTAATGTAGAAATAACATGATCATGCATTTAGTATGTATGTTGGTACATAGGTACCGAGTCTCTGGCCAGCAAACAGTTTTGCCTTCGGGTGTTTCAGACTTCCACTGGATAGGTCTCCGAGAGGGAGTTCCAGTTGACCTAGGGTCGTGGTGTGTGATCCGGATAGGAGCACACTAGGAAGTCTCGGGTGTATGCGGATGGGAGGGGTACCTTGGTTGATGTTCTAGGAACACGCCTTGGATGAGACCCATAGGCTTATATGCCGAGGACGTTGCGTGGTGTTGGTAGCTACCATTCCAGCTTCGTCGTATTTTGTATCCTATGATCCCCGTTTTCTCTAAATCCCTTGTTGTATCCAGTTTTAAAGAAGTTATTTTATATTATTTATATGCATCGAAGTGAGCCATTGGGCGGAGTATTCTCCAGAACCTCTGGGTTACTGAGATATATTCGTATATCTCACCCCGTCTTGGGAACTTTATTTCACGAGGTAGCAGTGGTGCAGGAGCAGCGGGCAAGAAGCCCGCAGGATGATTAGCTGGAGTTTTGCAGTATTTTGCATTTTGGTGGCCACTGGGCCTAGGCTAGACTTAGGGCATGAACATTCCATATGTATGTAGGATGAGATTCATTGTTATATTTGTTCATGTCATTTTGCCTAAGTCTAGTACATATATCATTTTGAGGTTTTTTCATTATGTTGTATTTGAAGACTTCGAGTTGTAAAGTGTAAAGATCACTTGTATAAATTTGGGAAACATTGGAAAAACAAAGGAAACTCTGGCGAAATTTCTAGGAATTGACAGTTTTTAGGTGAACTTTGAGAGATCATATCTCCCTCCATAGAGGTCCAATAGGGATGTGCCATACTCCATTTTAAAGCTTGAGATGTCCCCCACATTGTGTTAAAATCTTAGAATATTATGGGTTTCACGCAGCCCTGTAGAAGACTGTGAACACGGACTGTCCAGAACGTTCCTGTGTAGGGGCTGTTTCTGGCAGTTTTTGGGAATGTTATTCCCGCTTCGTTTCTTAGTCAAATTAAGTGTATAATATATCAAATTGAAGATTGAGGTGTCTAGTTTATGGTATACAAATTTGAGAGCATTTGGGTGAGTGGTTTCTCTTCAGTAACTCATTTAGTGAGGGATGTTTGGAGCTGTTTTGGTGTTGGCTGGCAGCTTTGCTCATCCAACTTCAAACGGCGATATCCGGAGCAAACGAGCTCGAAATGACTCGTGTGATGGCTCATTAGAAAAGTATTTAAGTAAGAAAAAAAATTCTAAGGATGAAGGACTGGTTTTGTGCGGTGTGTCCACAGAAAAATAAAAACTGAACCATGTTCGGATGGGTAGAAAACGTAAAATTGAGAAATTAGCTAAGTGGGTTTATGGGAACCTTTAGTGAGTTGTATTAAGTAAAATAAGATATAAAAATAGTTTAAACAAGTATTCTGCAAGAGTTTACAGTTATGGTCACAGCTTTTATTTATTAAGCTTTTCACGATTTTAAATACTCGCATTTTATAAATGAATTGTTGTGATTGTAACTGCGCTTAATATCATAATTAATGTTAAAAATACCGGTGTACAACGGGATTTTACAAAGGGTTTATCACAATTCCCATATTTGAACATTGTTGTCCTCAGTAATGAATTAAAAACAGAGAAGGAATTTAGATTCTTTACAGACGAAATTCATGAGGATGACTTTCAATTGACAAAAGATCAACATTTCATGATACAAGCTTATAACCATGCAATCTCTTATTTCCTATGATTTGCCCAACATCATTTGTGACTTTTCAACAGATCAGTAAAGATGATATACAGAGACTTCCAAACAAAACACCCCCTCACTAGGAACTTCTAAAAAATTATGAGAGTTTAACTCTCTTGCACTCTAGTGTTTAAGGGTACACTTATCATTCAATCTTCACTGTACTCAAACTACCATAGGCTTGCCCATCTTCTGATGAGGACATAGGAGGTGGCATGACCAAGACAACAAACTTGGAGGACATACAAGGTCTTGGAGGCCCAATGACAAGAGCAAAAGCTAAAAAGGCTAAAGAGGCTCTAAATCTCTTGGTGACCACTTTACTTGAGACAAGCCCAAGTCTAAAGGAAGAATATGAGGCAGAAGAATGATCAAGAATGTCGTGAGAGTGGGTGAGGCAGAATATGAGGGAGGTGCGTGAGTGAAATGCAAGAAGTAACCATTTAAGTCATATAAGTGACCCAGCGCTAAAACATTGAAATGAATTGTTTTAGCGCTGAGCTCCAGAGAAATTGCACATTGGTGTGCGTAACATCGCGCTAAAACGGTCAAGACCGAACGTTTTAGCGCTCTGGACCAGAGTTTTTCATTGTGATGCATCTGGATAACGCTAAAACGGTCAAGACTGAACGTTTTAGCGCTAAGGACCAGGAATGTCATTTTGACTCATCGTTGAACCGCTAAAACGTCCATTGGTAAAGTTTTAGCGGTCATCACTTGTCAAATTTTTCTTCTGGCTGAAATTCTGTCGAACATCGGGCGTGTTAGCGCCCTGGTTGAGCGTTTTAACGCTCAGCTCCAGAATGTTTGGATTTTCCCCCCTTTTTTTATTAACATTATTATTATTAAAAGGAAATATATACTACATACCTGATATAGTGGGTTGCCTCCCACTCAACGCGTGTTTACCGTCACGAGCCTAACGTTTCTCACTTAACTTACCTCCATCAGGGCAACTGTAAGAAGTTGCCTGTCTACAGTACTGCCAATGTATATTTTCAACCTCTGACCATTGACGGTAAAGCTTCGGTCAGAATCCAAGGGACTAATTTCCACCGCTCCATAAGGCTTAATATCCTTCACCACAAATGGTCCAGACCATCTAGACTTTAACTTTCCTGGAAATAGCTTCAACCTGGAATTGAACAGCAGAACTTTGTTGCCCACCTTGAAATCCCTGGGCGTGATTTTCCTGTTATGCCATAACTTGGTCTTCTCTTTGTACAAGCTTGCACTTTCATATGCAGAAAGACAGAATTCATCCAGTTCATCCAATTGAAGTAACCTTTTCTCACCTGCTGCTTTGGAATCAAAGTTTAAGAACTTGACAGCCCACAATGCTCTGTGTTCTAACCCTACCGGTAGATGACATGCTTTCCCAAATAACAATTGGAATGGAGACATTCCAATAGGAGTCTTGAATGTTGTACGGTAAGCCCATAAGGTGTCATCAAGTTTCTTGGACCATTGAGTCCTAGCATTTCCAACAGTCTTTTCCAGTATACGCTTAAGTCTTCTGTTGGAAATCTCAACCTGACCACAAGTCTGTGGATGGTACGGGGTACATATTTTATGCCTGACTCCATATTTTGCAAGAGCAACTTCTACCAACCGGTTGTCAAAATGTGTTCCCCCATCACTGATTATGGCTCTCGGGACTCCAAATCGCACAAAGATATTCTTTTTCAGAAATGCGATCACAACCCGAGAGTCATTAGTTTGTGTGGCTATGGCTTCAACCCATTTAGATACATAATCCACTGCCACCAGATGTACTTATTGGAGTAGGAAGAGGGAAAGGGTCCCATGAAATCCATACCCCAAACATCAAAGATTTCCACCTCCAGTATATTGTTCAATGGCATTTCATGTCTCTTGGATATATTACCAGTTCTCTGATAGTTATCACATGCTTCCACATACTTCCTTGCATCCTTGTATAATGTTGGCCAATGGAAACCACTCATCGAAACTTTTTCCGCTGTTCTTTCTCCTGCAAAGTGTCCACCATAGGCTAAACCATGACAGTGCCATAAGACATCTTTTTGTTCCTCCTCTGGAATACATCTTCTGATTACCCCATCTGAACACCTATAGAAGAGGTATGGTTCATCCCAAATATATCTCCTCGCATCACGCAGAAATTTTTTCCTTTGTTGCCATGTGAAATCTTTAGGCATTGCTCCAGCAGCTTTGTAATTTGCAAAATCTGCAAACCATGGTGGATTATTAATCATCAAGACTTGATCCTGCACCAACTTAGAAACAGTGCTTATGGCCAATATTTGCTCATCAGGGAACTCTTCTTTAATCACTCACTACTTCCGGTCCTTCTTGTAGATTTTTCTCTGTGATCTTGGATAAGTGATCAGCCACCGAGTTTTCAACTCCCTTTTTATCTTTGATTTCCACTTCAAACTCTTGTCGAAGTAATATCCATCGGAGTAACCTAGGCTTAGCATCCTGCTTGGTTAACAAATACTTTAAAGCTGCATGGTGAGTGTAAACAATCACCTTTGATCCTAGCAGGTATGACCTAAATTTGTCAAATGCATACACAATAGCCAACAATTTCTTTTCTGTAGTAGCATAATTCTTCTGTGCATCATTAAGAATTTTACTAGCATAGTATATGACATGCAACAATTTGTCTTTTCTTTGGCCTAGCACCACTCCCACAGCATAATCACTTGCATCACACATCAATTCAAAAGGCAGTGAAAAATCAGGTGCCATTATTATGGGTGCAGTGATCAATTTTTCTTTCAGAATGTTAAATGCATGAAGGCATCAGTAAACACAAGCTCTTGTTCTTTCACTAACAACTTGCATAAAGGTTTTGCAATTTTTGAAAAATCTTTTATAAAGCGTCTATAAAAACCTGCATGACCAAGAAAACTTCTCACACCTTTGACATTAATGGGAGGGGGAAGTTTCTCAATAACAAAGATTTTGGCTTTATCCACTTCAATTCCTCTTCCTGACACCTTGTGTCCTAAAACAATGCCTTCTGTCACCATGAAGTGACACTTTTCCCAATTCAGTACAAGATTACTATCTTGGCATCTTTTTAAAACACAATCCAAATTTTCTAGACAGGCATCAAAAGTAGGACCAAATACAGAAAAATCATCCATAAAAATTTCAATGCATTTTTCTATCATGTCAGAGAATATGGAAAGCATGCACCTTTGAAAAGTCGTTGGTGCATTGCATAGGCCGAAAGGCATCTTCTAGTATGCAAAGATTCTGAAGGGGCAAGTGAATGCAGTTTTCTCCTAATCTTCTGGAGCCACAACTATCTGGTTGTAGCCTGAGTATCCATCTAAAAAGCAATAGAAAACATGTCATGCCAATCTCTCTAGCATTTGATCTAGGAATGGAATAGGGAAATGGTCTTTCCGAGTTGCTATGTTGAGTTTCCTGTAATCAATGCACATTCTCCAGCCAGTGACTGTTCTTGTGGGAATTAATTCATTATTCTCATTCCTCACAATAGTCATTCCTCCTTTCTTAGGCACTGTCTGCACTGGACTCACCCAATCACTATCTGAAATAGGGTAGATCATTCCAGCATCAAGCAACTTCACCACTTTCTTCCTCACTACCTCCTTCATAATAGGATTGAGTCTTCTCTGTGGTTGCCTCACTGGTTTAACCTCCTCTTCCATCAATACCCTTGAGGTCTGAAAATGACCATCCCATGGCTGTCTTGTTCTTTTTAAGCACTTCAATCAACTTTACTTCCTCTCCTTTAGACAACAAAGCACTGATGATGGCTGGGTAGGTTTGATCATCTCCAAGAAACACATACTTGAGATTTGAAGGAAGTTCTTTAAGTTCCACCTTGGGTGCTCCCTTAGGAATGTCATCTACTTTCTTTTCTAACTCTTCTACTTTCGGTTCTTCCTTAGTATTCTACACTCGTTTCCTCCTTGAATTTGTCTTCCTCAAGTGAAGAGTTTTCTTCTTTTATCACTTCTTTCACAGCCTCCTGTATGATATCTACTTTGAAACAATCCTCCACATCAACATGATGTTTAATAGCTTCAAATACATCAATGGTGATTGTTTCTTCATTCACCCTTAACATCAACTTTCCTTGTTCAACGTCAATCAGAGATCTTGCAGTGGCTAAGAATGGTCTCCCTAGGAGTAGCGGACCTTCATTATCCTCCTCTTCCATATCTAGAATTACAAAATCTACAAGGAAAATGAATTTATCCACCTTGACCAAAACATCTTCTACCACCCCTTCAAGTCTCTTAATTGATCTATCTGCTAGATGTAGAATAACATTAGTGGTTTTCAACTTGTTAATCCCCAAAGATCTGCAGATGGATAGTGGCATCAAATTTATACTTGCCCCCAAATCACAAAGTGCTTTTCCTACTTCCACATTTCCAATAGCAATAGGAATGCTGAAACTACCTGGGTCTTTTAACTTCGGAGGAAGCTTCTTTTGAATAAGGGCGCTACATTCCTCCGTTAAAGCCACAGTCTCACCATCTTTCAACTTCCTCTTTTTAGACAAAAGATCCTTCATAAATTTTGCATAGTGGGGCATGTTTTCCAAGGCTTCAACAAATGGAATGTTGATCTGTAGTTTCTTGAAAATATCCAGAAACCTTGCATAATGTTGTTTCTGAATTTCTTGCTTCAACCTTTGAGGATAAGAAACTTTTGCATGTGGAGATAGATTAATTGGCTTGTCTTGCTTGTCAGCCATTTTCTTCTTCTCCCACTACATCAACGTCTTGGGTGAAGAATTGTTTTCAACAACTACTTCATCTTCTTTCTTATCTTCCTTAACTTTTACTTTTTCATCATTTTCAACTTCATCATCTTCAACAACAACTTCTTCCTCCTCTTTCTTTTCTTCCACTTTGTTCGGAACCGGTTGAAGCACAAGCCCACTTCTTGTAGTAGTGGATTTGCAATGCTCCTTTGGATTCACCAGTGTACCACCAAGGAACTTTCCCTATGATCTCTCAGATATCTGTCTGGACAACTGACCAATTTGGGTCTCAAAATTCCGGATGGATGCTTTCTGGTTCCTGAATGATGTTTTTGTCTCTTGCATGAATGCAGAAATTTCTTCTCTGAAAGAATTTGAACCCTGAATATATTCTGTAGTGGTCTTAGATAACTGTGCAAAAGTTTTCTCCCATGCAGAGGTTGTTAGTATATGGATGTCCTAGAGACAATCTTTTAATTAGATTAGGACATATGTGGACCTTTGTATTGTCGCAAATAAATAAAAGCACTTTTTATCCTGTTTCATATTTTGTCTCAATATTACTGTTAATATTTTATATGAGTAACTGGATAAACCCCTTGGAATAAAATAGGTATCTCTTGAGTATCTGTGATGAGATCACGATCATGAGGATTCAAGGATACTGGATATTTATTCCTAATTTTAAGTTCCTAGTCTAGAGACACTGAGAATGGGGATCAGTGATCTCAGGTAAGACTAGCACGACTTATCTACTTGTATTTGGATGCAAGGTAAAGATCTCATGAGCTACAGATATGGAGATGTCTTAGCTAAAGTCGTGGGTGGATCTATAAGGGTATAGCTGGCACCGAACAGACCCACAAAAGAGACTCTATGAGGAAATCTCACAGAGAGTATCATTAGAGTAGTCTCTTTATATTTGGGTATGTCTTTCCTTAGACCAGAAGTTATTACCTAGACTGTGTTCTAGAAGGCATGCTTTGACTGTATACCTCGTCTGCCTGAAACATGGAGACTCATATGTATACTGTTGGGCTTGTCCTGAAAGAGTAGAGGGCTAGGGTGATAAGCTGAAGGAATTCGTCAAATCTCTATGAGAGATTAGGTTATCTGTAAACCAGAGAAATCGGGATGACATTTACAGGGACTCGGGAATCATGCATAGTAAAAGAGATCATGAGATGATCTGCCTTTAGACTCAGTAAATTGAAGATTCCCTATTTCGAATAAAGCTTACCCTAAACCGCAAGGGTTGATACGCTTCCTTACCCTAGGTTTTATGAGAAGGTAACCGAGACGAAAAGAAATACATACGGCAACCAAATATGTGTAATAGGATGATCAAGTCATTAATCTAACTAGCTCTGGGGCAACAAAGCATTGCTAGTGCTCTGTGTTGTCATTAAATGGGTTCTGGGCTTGTTGGGCCTGAGCCCATTTGTGTCAGTGGCTATGTTGGACCTAATGGGTTACACACTAACACCTTAATGTCATGATGATATAGCATTAAAGGTATTGGGCCTAATAATGGTTGTTAGCCCAAGATGAAGTTTGGAAGCCCACCTAAGAGGGAGAGAGCGCATGGTATTGTTAATGGGCTTGGATGGTCCAAGACATTAGTAATTAATTTAATTAGTTAAATTAATTATGAAATATTTAAATTTTGAATTTTGAATTTGAAATTTGAATTTTGAATTTTGAATTTTGAATTTGAATTTTTCATTTAGAATTTAAATGTTTGAACGTTTGAATTTAAATGTTTGAATTCGAATTGGCTATGAAAAGTTGTTTCATAACAAAAGGATAAGATGAGATCTTGTTGGAACAAATCCCTTGTATCAAGAGAAGATCTATGGAGATCTGCAAGGGCTGATTTGGGGCGCTATTTTGGTGGGAGATGATTGTCATCTTGTCAAACCAACAAGCTCCAATCAGATTTGGTTGTTGAGAGAATGAGTGAGCTAGTTGGTTCAAACTTGAATGCAACAGCTCAAATGTATCTGGACCCTTTTTGGGCTGAATAGGGGCGCATGAATTGGTGGTCATATGATGACCATTGGTTCAAAATTTTGACTAGATAAAGACCTAGTCTTATGAGGATTAAAAGGGGAGGTTGTTGGAATTTTTGAATTGCAACAACTCCACCTTTCTCTCACTCACTTGTGCGCCACTTTCATTATAAGTAAAGTAAATATTCTGATTTGATACACTAATTTCTCTCCCTCTCTTGTGCGCCTAGTTTGTGAGTTCCTCCTTAAGGTTTCAAAAGAACCTAGCCAATTCTTCTATATACCATTCCCACTTTTGTGAAGTTTTCTTGCTGGAGACTTCACTCTTCTAAACACATATACCTAGCCTCCTTCTTCACCTATTGAGCGCATATCAATCCTCTCTGTGGTGGTCAATTGGTGGCTTTCAAGAAAGCGTTCTTGCATCTTGACGTGGGTGGTGTGGATCAACGTTAGAGGGTTTGAACCCTTCAAACCTAACACTGATCGTCTTGGAGTTTTGAACTCACAAACAAAGGTAACATCACATGCCATAAAGCATGATTCTTGATTGCATGTGTAATTTCGCATATGAAAAATTTTGTTTTTCCCTCTCACATGCTACGGCCTTCAAGGCCATTTTACTTTCAAGTGGTATCAGAGCCCAGTCGTTTTACCATCGGCGGGTGATGGTACTTTGTTTGTGAAATTAATTTTCTCAGGGTCAAAAGGTCTTTTTGTTAAAGATTAATTCTTTGCATGTGGATTTTTTTTTATGAACATGTTTAATATGATTATGGTGTTCATATATCTACATGACCTCATGGTTTTGTTTGTTTTGATTCTTTGTGAAAGTTTTCAAAAGAAACATTTTTTTGAAAAGGGAATATGATTCTGCCATGATGTGAATATTAAAATGCATTATTTTCTCCATGATTTTATTTAATAAATTTTTTGTATATGATGATGTATGGTTCGGCCATATGAGTTATGGTTCAATAAATGGTTTAATTTTTGTGATCTTTGAGAAAGATTTGACAAAGATTTGAATTATGCATAAAGATGCAAAATTAGACCATTGGGAGAAAATTGGAAAATTTTGAATTTTGATTCTTGTTTTGATATTTTAATTGTTAAATTATCAAAATATATGTGAGGAAATATTTATATAATATTTGATATTATGTGCTTGCAAGCTGTTTAAATTTTCAGGTGCAATTTGGAAGGGGATGATCATGGTGCCCGAAATTCGAATTTCAAATTTTAAATTAATGTGTAATTTTGCTCTATTTAATTAGAGTTGTAATTTGAATTTTGAATTTTTATTATTTGTCCCTCCAAAGATGTTTTGGAGTTTCTTTAATTATATGTAATTAGAGAATTAGGCTAGTGGCGTATAGACGACGAGGAGCCGATGCTTGAGAAGCAAGATGGACAAATGCACGAGCACCATGACCATCTCAAATAAAACTGTTTTATATGCATGTATGCTTTTATGATTTGAACGACTAGTATGCATGAATTGGACAAATCACGTTTGTATGTTTTATTATGCATGTCCAATTACGACTAGTGTAATCCGATAGATGTTTGACATAGGATAACGACTAGCATGATAATAATATAAATGCGTTTGATGAGACTTAATAAACCCCAAATAAAAGGAACCCTTAAAGGAATAAATTATTAAGCATATGATTACCTCCCACCACCAATATTACTCGAACCTCCTCTACATAGTGGTGCTCCACAACTCAGTTGGGACCCACTGTTTCGTTGAGTAAGAGTAGTATTAGAAGTGTTAGACATTTAGGGTGCTGGTTAATACTTAACTGAGACATAAGTTGCAGGCTCAGCCGGGCTTATGTGCTTAGGGTAATAATGCTAGGTTGGTTGCATGAGATGCACCACTAAGTGACAAGGAGTTGTCAACCTATTGTTAAGAGAGGGTATGAGATACTGTTGATGAGGATCAACTCATTATTTAAATTAATCTTGCGGTCACAGACGAGGGTTAAAATAGATAATCGCACTCTTAATCTCACTAAGGTAAAATCTAAAAGTAGATTAACCCTAAGTCAAATGGGAAGGGTCATTGACTTAGATAAAATAGTGGGAGGGGCAAATTATTTAAATTCTTTAATAAATTTTTTATACAACATGTCTAAATATATTAATTAAATCATCTTTACATCTTTTTCAGTTTTTAGTATGACTAATCCACTGTCACTACGCTCAATACTCGATACGAACAAACTGACCGGTTCAAATTTTATGGACTGGTATCGGAACTTAAGAATTGTTCTTAGGGCCGAAAAAATAGCTTATGTCCTGGATGCTGCATTACCCGTAGCTCCTAGGGAAAGGGAAGATGGGTTCACGGAATTTGATTTCGAGGTCCAGAAACAGCACATGGATGACAATGTGTTGACTGTCTGCCTCATGTTGGCATCCATGTCGCCTGAACTGCAAAAGCAGCATGAGCATATGTGATATGATCCCCAATAGGAATGGAGGAATGGATCTACTAGGAATGGAATTCTAACCCCAAATTCATCCACCAACACGACCTGTTAAGAACAGAGCGTATCTCACGCTACAGACCTCGGATTTGGGTGATTCCAAAACGAGGCGAAAGATGGCGTCCTGAATCACGATTTTGGCACAAGAATCACCGGAAAAGGATAAGGAATTCGAGAGATATGAATCCAAGATAATATAGAACGAAATTGGAGTTTAAGGATTATAGGTAGGCACCACAATTCCAAAGAATTGATAAGCCCAAGAACGCCACAAGGATTGATGCCCTTGATAAGTTCAGAGATTCTCAAAAGAACCCAAGAGAACTAGTCTCACCAAAATAGGTTAACTTGATATTCCAAATCTATCTTCAAAAGCCATGGTGTTCCCTTATATAGTGGGCAACAACCATATTGAGTTTAACCTAAAAGTACTTACACATAAAAGAAGATAGACAACCCAATAATCCAGCCCAATAAGCCTTATTACAAAAAGTTTAACTAAATATAAGAAAATAAAAAATTAAGTGCAGAATTTGGGCCAAGTAAAATAAAGCCTTCATGCATATCCATTGAGGCTTATTCTTCAAGGTCTTCAATTTTAATTAAGTGGATCATTTTGGGCTCTTCTTCCTTTAGACTTGGGCTTGTCTCAAGTAAAGTGGTCACCAAGAGATTTAGAGCCTCTTTAGCCTTTTTAGCTTTTGCTCTTGTCATTGGGCCTCCAAGACCTTGTATGTCCTCCAAGTTTGTTGTCTTGGTCATGCCACCTCCTATGTCCTCATCAATATGGATGCTCCCTCTATTGTCTTACACCTCAAGGAGTTGTATGACATTAAAGGCAGGCATGAGAGGTATGAGGCCTCTAGAGAATTGTTCTCATGTCTGAGAACATGTCTGTGAGCAGTCATGTTCTTAAGATGATCGGGCTCATTGAGAAGCTAGGAAATCTAGGCTTCGTGATGGATGCCATGACCTCGTTTCCACCTTCCTTCAGTTAATTCATTGTGAATTACAACATGCATGGGATGCTTGTGAGCTTGCCTGAATTGTTAAGCATGTTAACAACTGCTGAAGTGTCTATCAAGAAGGATAGGACACATGCTCTTCTGATTGGTGGGCCTAGCAAGGCAAAGGGTAAGGGCAAGGAGCCTGCGAAAGGAGACTCCCTTAAACCCAAAAGAAAACCCAAGAAGAAGAAACGCAAAAAGAAGGGTAAGAGTGCATCCAAGGACAAAAGTGATGCTGAGTCCTTCCATTGTGGCAAGAAAGGCCATTGGAAGAGGAATTGTCCAGACTACCTGAAGAGTGTGAAGGACAAGAAGCATGGTGATGCTTCTACCTCAGGTACTTTCATGATTGAGATAA
This sequence comes from Gastrolobium bilobum, assembly GCF_033153095.1. NCBI lineage: Eukaryota > Viridiplantae > Streptophyta > Magnoliopsida > Fabales > Fabaceae > Gastrolobium > Gastrolobium bilobum. The sequence goes on along the minus strand of NW_026899742.1, from coordinate 13,572 downwards.
ATTATTCTTGTGCTAATCCTACCTCATGGGTATTGGATACCGGTTGTGGTTCTCATATCTGCAATATGTTGCAGGTGCTTAGGAGCCCAAGGAGATTGGAGAGAAACGAGGTGGACCTCCGCGTTGGCAATGAAGCAAGGGTTGCTGCTCATTCTGTTGGAGATGCCGACCTTATTTTGCCTACGGGCCTTTTATTGCATTTGAATAATTGTCTTTATGTTCCAAACATTTCTAGAAACATTATTTCTATTTCTTGTTTAGAACAAGATGGTTTTACTTTTAGTATTAAGAATGGTACATTTTCTATCATTTCGAATGATATTGTTTATGGTACTGCTTCCTTAATAAATGGATTGTATGTTCTGGAAATGGGAACTGAAGTGCTCAATATAGCCGTGAAACGACCTAGGATAGATAATTAATCTTATCTTTGGCATTGTAGACTAGGGCACATAAACGAAACAAGATTGTCTAGGATGCATGCAAATGGATACCTAGATTCCATGGATTTGGAATCCTATGGACAATGTGAATCTTGTCTAGCTGGGAAAATGACTTGTCACAAGCCCAAAGGGCTTGAGAGTCATAGGGCTAGTGAGTTATTAGAACTCATTCACACTGATGTTTGTGGGCCAATGTCTATAGAGGCTAGAGGAGGATACTCCTATTTCATCACCTTTACTGATGACAAATCAAGATTTGGGTACGTGTACCTAATGAGATATAAATCCGAAGCCTTTGAAAAGTTCAAGGAGTTTAGGAATGAAGTAGAGAAACAGCGTGGCAAGATGATTAAGACATTACGATCAGATCGTGGTGGTGAATATCTGAGCCATGAGTTTCAGGATTATCTGAGAGAAAATGGAATTCTCTCGCAGTTTACTGCACCTTACACACCACACCAAAATGGTGTCTCCGAAAGGAGAAACAGGACCTTGTTAGACATGGTCAGGTCTATGATGAGTGAGACTCAACTTCCAAAATCGTTTTGGGGATATGCCTTCTAAATAGGGTACCGTCTAAATCTGTTCAGACCACACCATATGAGATATGGAATGGTAAGAGACCCAACCTGAGTTACCTCAGGGTATGGGGATCGCCAGCTTATGTCAAAGCGTTGGCATCAGACAAGCTTAGTGCTAAGAGTACTAAATGTCTATTTGTGGGGTATCCCAAAGGTACTAAGGGATACTACTTTTACTCCATAGATGAACACAAGGTGTTTGTGTCAAAGAATGCTAAGTTCCTTGAGAAGGATTTGATCTCTCAAGGAGCCAGTGGGAGTAAAATTGATCTTGAAGAAGTTCAAGAACCACATGAATAGATTGAGGAACCCGAGTCTGCTCCGCAGGCGACATTCTCCAATGGATAAGTAAACACACAACTCCGTAGGTCAACGGGGGTCATCCATCCACCTGAGAGGTATGGGTTTGTGATTGAGAATCAGCAAACCGTCGAGGATGATGAACCAAGTAACTACGAAGAGGCAGTCAAGGATGTTGACTCTTCTAGATGGCTTGAAGCCATGGAATCTGAAATGGATTCGATGTATCAAAACAAGGTATGGACCTAGGTTCCTAAACCGCAAGGAATAGGTCCTATCGGTAACAAATGGGTCTTTAAAAGAAAGACTGATGCAGATGGCAACGTTCAGACCTACAAAGCTAGGTTGGTTGCGAAAGGGTATCGTCAAAGACAAGGAGTTGACTATGATGAGACTTTCTCGCCTGTTGCCATGATCAAATCTATTAGGATCATGCTTGCAATAGCGGCATATCATGACTATGAAATGTGGCAAATGGATGTCAAGACCGCCTTCTTGAATGGGTTCTTGAAGGAGGAAGTGTACATGACACAACCTGAAGGCTTTGAAATCAAAGATCAGGAGCATATGGTATGCAAACTTCAAAGGTCGATATATGGGCTAAAGCAAGCATCAAGGAGTTGGAATATTCGTTTTGATGAAGTCGTTAAGAGTAACAGTTTTATCAAGAACGAGGATGAACCTTGTGTTTACAAGAAGGTTAGTGGGAGTAATGTCGTCTTCCTGGTACTTTATGTAGATGACATATTGTTAATAGGAAATGACATCCCCACATTACAAATAACGAAAGAGTGGCTTTCAAAAAGCTTCACCATGAAGGATTTGGGAGAAGCAGCCTTTATACTTGGTATAAAGATCTATAGAGATAGATCCAAGAGGCTGCTAGGTTTATCTCAATCCACGTATGTTGACAAGATGCTAAAGAGGTTTAGCATGGAAGGGTCGAAAAGGGGTTTTCTTCCCGTCAGTCATGGGGTACATCTTTCAAAGGCTATGTGTCATAAGTCACAACCTGAGTGGATCGCATGAGTGGAATTCCATACGCTTCGGCTATTGGATCCATCATGTATGCCATGATATGTACGAGACCAGATGTCTTATACGCTTTGAGCATTACGAGCAGATACTAGTCGGACCCTGGAGAGGGTCACTGGACAGCAGTCAAGGCCATCCTTAAATACTTAAGAAGAACTAAGGATGCGTTTCTGGTCTATGGTGGGGTTGATGAGCTAACAGTGAAAGGGTTCACTGATGCCAGCTTTCAGAGTGACAAAGATGACTGCAAGTCACAGTCAGGGTTCGTATTCACCTTAAATGGTGGGGCAGTATCTTGGAAGAGTTCCAAGCAGGAGACAACAGCAGATTCAACGATAGAAGCTGAATATATAGCTGCTTCAGAAGCAGCTAAGGAGGCCGTGTGGATTAAGAAGTTCATATATGAACTTAGGGGGGTTCCAAGCGTGGATGAGCCCATACAGTTGCTTTGCGACAATACTGGAGCCATTGTGAAGTCAAAGGAACCTAGGTCTCATCAAAGATCTAAGCACGTGCTCCGCAGATATCACCTGATTAGAGAAATCATTGATAGGATGGATGTAAAGATGGATTATATTCCCACAGATGATAACCTAGCCGATTCTCTGACAAAGGCTATTTCTCAGAGAAAACATGATAGTCATTATGAGGCTTTGGGTATACGACTTAGGTCTGATTGGCTCTAGGCCAAGTGGGAGCTTGTTAGTATATGGATGTCCTAGAGACAATATTTTAATTAGATTAGGACATATATGGACCTTTGTATTGTCGCAAATAAATAAAAGCACTTTTTATCCTGTTTCATATTTTGTCTCAATATTACTGTTAATATTTTATATGAGTAACTGGATAAACCCCTTGGAATAAAATAGGAATCTCTTGAGTATCTGTGATGAGATCACGATCATGAGGATTCAAGGATACTGGATATTTATTCCTAATTTTAAGTTCCTAGTCTAGAGACACTGAGAATGGGGATCAGTGATCTCGGGTAAGACTAGCACGACTTATCTACTTGTATTCGGATGCAAGGTAAAGATCTCATGAGCTACAGATATGGAGATGTCTTAGCTAAAGTCGTGGGTGGATCTATAAGGGTATAGCTGGCACCGAACAGACCCACAAAAGAGACTCTATGAGGAAATCTCACAGAGAGTATCATTAGAGTAGTCTCTTTATATTTGGGTATGTCTTTCCTTAGACCAGAAGTTATTACCTAGACTGTGTTCTAGAAGGCATGCTTTGACTGTATTCCTCGTCTGCCTGAAACATGGAGACTCATATGTATACTGTTGGGCTTGTCCTGAAAGAGCACAGGGCTAGGGTGATAAGCTGAAGGAATTCGTCAAATCTCTGTGAGAGATTAGGTTATCTGTAAACCAGAGAAATCAGGATGACATTTACAGGGACTCGGGAATCTATGCATAGTAAAAGAGATCATGAGATGATCTGCCTTTAGAGTCAGTAAATTGAAGATTCCCTATTTCGAATAAAGCTTACCCTAAACCGCAAGGGTTGATACGCTTCCTTACCCTAGGTTTTATGGGAAGGTAACCGAGACGAAAAGAAATACATACGGCAACCAAATATGTGTAATAGGATGATCAAGTCATTAATCTAACTAGCTCTGGGGCAACAAAGCATTGCTAGTGCTCTATGTTGTCACTAAATGGGTTGTGGGCTTGTTGGGCCCGAACCCATTTGTGTCAGTGGCTATGTTGGACCTAATGGGTTACACACTAACACCTTAATGTCATGATGATATAGCATTAAAGGTATTGGGCCTAATAATGGTTGTTAGCCCAAGATAAAGTTTAGAAGCCCACCTAAGAGGGAGAGGGCGCATGGAATTGTTAATGGGCTTGGATGGTCCAAGACATTACTAATTAATTTAATTAGTTAAATTAATTATCAAATATTTAAATCTTGAATTTTGAATTTGAAATTTGAATTTTGAAATTTGAATTTTGAATTTGAATTTTGAAATTCAAATTTTGAATTTGAAATTTGAATTTGAATGTTTGAACGTTTGAATTCGAATTTGAATTGGCTATGAAAAGTTGTTTCATAACAAAAGGATAAGATGAGATCTTGTTGAAACAAATTCCTTGTATCAAGAGAAGATCTATGGAGATCTCCAAGGGCTGATTTGGGGCGCCATTTTGGTGGGAGATGATTGTCATCTTGTCAAAACAACAAGCTCCAATCAGATTTGGTTGTTGAGAGAATCAGTGAGCTAGTTGGTTCAAACTTGAATGCAACAACTCAAATGTATCTGGACCCTTTTTGGGCTGAATAGGGGCGCATGAATTGGTGGTCATATGATGACCATTGGTTCAGAATTTTGACTGGATAAAGACCTAGTCTTATGAGGATTCAAAGGGGTGTTGGGATTTTTGAATTGCAACAACTCCACCTTTGTCTCACTCACTTGTGCGCCACTTTCATTATAAGTAAAGTAAAAATTCTGATTTGATACACTAATTTCTCTCCCTCTCTTATGCGCCTAGTTGGTGAGTTCCTCCTTAAGGTTTTTTAAAAGAACCTAGCCAATTCTTCTATATACCATTCCCACTCTTGTGAAGTTTTCATGCTGGAGACTTCACTCTTCTAAACACATATACCTAGCCTCCTTCTTCACCTATTGAGCGCATAGCAAGCCTCTCTGTGGTGGTCAATTGGTGGCTTTCAAGAAAGCGTTCTTGCATCTTGACGTGGGTGGTGTGGATCAACGTTAGAGGGTTTGAACCCTTCAAACCTAACACTGATCGTCTTGGAGTTTTGAACTCACAAACAAAGGTAACATCACATACCATAAAGCATGATTCTTGATTGCATGTATAATTCCGCATATGAAAAATTTTGTTTTTCCCTCTCACATGCTACGGCCTTCAAGGCCATTTTACTTTCAGAGGTGTCACCTTATTGTGAAGAATGTGATGGAGGAGGATGCAGTGGAGGATTCAACTGATGATTAGAACTATGACTGAACCCTGGGTGTTGATTTCTATTCTTCCATGGTGGAACATACAAATTTCGCCCCTGGTTGTTATGGTTCCTCTTATCATACCATACCCCATTCACTTTTGCTTGTTCTGCAGATCCGCCATAATCACAATCTTCTGTAACATTGTCTTTTCCACAAATTGCACACAAGAATTAGTGTCCACGGAAGCAACATTTTGAGAGGATAGCTACTTAGTGAGAGCATCTAACTATTGTTGTTTTTGCATCTGCATCATCTGATCATTCTTGGCTAACAAAGCATCATACCCATCAAGTTTTATAACTCTCGTTCTTCTGCCATTCACTGGAGCATTGTCAAATTCTTGAGATGCTAGAGACTCAAATATGTCAAGGGCTTCCTGAGGAGTCTTGGTTGTTAATGAACCACCAACTGTGGCATTCACCAATGTTCTTGTGTTGGTTGTCAACCCTTGGAGAAATATTGCTGCTTGATTCCACACTTCGATTCCATGTTGTGGACATTTCCTCAAGAGTGTTTTGAATCTTTCCCAAGCTTCATAGATAGACTCTGATTCTTTTTGTTTGAACCCTGTGATCTCATCCTTCAATTTCGCCCTCTTTGATGATGAAAAGAACCAGGCTAAAAACTTAGTCTGCAAATCATCCCAAATTGTGATACTTCCTTGAGGTAATGATTGTAACCTTCTTCTTGCATCATCCTTCAGTGAATGAGTGAACAATCTTAACAAGATAGCATCTCTAGTCACACCATTGATCTTCACGGTATCACTCAAAAGTAAGAAATTCTCAATGTGCAGATATGGGTCTTCTGCATTGGTGCCAGCAAATTGTTCTTTCTGCACCAATTGTACTAATGCAGGTTTCAACTCAAAGTTGTTGGGTTCCACATTGGGTCTAACAACACTCCCAATCGGTGGAATTACAGTAGGAGTCATGTAATCTCCCAATCTCCTCTGTGGTGGTGGCCTGTGATTTTCTTCCATGACCTCTTCCTGAATTGTCACACTGAATTCTTCCATGACCTCTTTCTTGTAGCTTCCTTTGTCTTGCTGCCTTTTTATTCTTTCTAACCGTCCTTTCTAATTCTGGATCAAACAACAAAGAGTTTAGATTAATAGTACCTCGCATACACCAGAATTGGAATTGAACAAAACTTCACACATAAATATAAATTGCTGAAAAATAATAAAAATTCAGTCTCAAATATTAATGGTGTCTGTCAATGTTGAAAGAACAAATCCCCGGCAACGACGCCAAAAACTTGTTACAGCTTTAGCAAGTGTACTAGTCGTACAAGTAATAAAATGATAAGTAAAGATCGTTCCCACGAGGATTTGTGTTCAAACACCAACTAACCATTTATAATTAAGTTGAATCAAACAAGAATTCATTGAATGCATTGCTAATTGTCACCAGAATTTGAATTATATTTGGAATCGGTAAAATAAATAAAATGTGAATTACAATTTTAAAACAAGTAGTAAGGAAATCAATGTCCCTCAACCATAAACTTATATAAGAATCGATCCAATCATGAATTATCTCCAATGTGATGTCAATCAATCTTCTTATTATCACTAAGATGTAATTTCTTACTATCTTAGTTGATACATTAATCAAGAAATCCAAATCCCTTGGTAATTCCCTTCTCAATACATACATTAATCACTGAGATTTTAAAGATTGCATCAGAGTCCTACTTCTACTCCTAAATAATAGAACACTGATGATGAAATTGCCAGTTACAGAAGTAATGTAAACATTCTTGTTCTACATTACTTCCTTAATGGAAAGAATTAACAAAGACACTTTCATTCCATCACATAAAAGATAATCGTAATATTCAATCAACCATACATAAATTCATCCTTGAGTTCCATTGAAATCCAACTACAAGGTACTTTACTCAGACGTAGAAACAGAAATAACAAGAGAAGAGGAAAAATCAAACTCCATTGTCATGTTGTTGAATCTTCAATCTTCAATCACAATTACATAAAGTATACTAAAACTAATACAAGACTAAGACCTAAGGAATTTGGAAATTTCAGAGAATGAAAAGTCAGATCCTAAATGTTAAGGCCCCTTGCCCTTTTATAGTTTACAAGTTCAAAACTGAAATAACATCCAGAAACTGACATAGGCGCTAAAACGCTGGATCGAGCGCTAAAACGTGTTCCTTTGTAATTGTTGTCACGAACGTTGAAATGCTAAAGCGCTCCTTGTTGGACGTTTTAGTGCTCAACTTGAAGGATGTCTAACCGCTTTTAACTGTCCTCAGCGCTAAAATATATCATCATGACCGCTAAAGCGCACACTTCCAGGGAATTTTGGCATTTTGTTGAACATCAACGCGCTAAAACGCTTGAATTGACCGTTTTAGCGCTCAAGACCCGCATCTTTTTTTTGAACTTTCCTTTGCAGCAACGCGCTAAAACATTTGCTTTGGCCGTTTTAGTGCTCAGCACCAGCACTTTTGGGCTTCCTTTTGCATCAGGCTAAAACGTTTGCTTTGTCCGTTTTAGCGCTCAACACTTGAATCCTCCAAATTCTTCAGAATCTTTTTCCTTCTCTCTTTTGCTTCTTGATATTCATTTTCCTACAAAACAATGTAAATTTTCAACACAAACTTCATAACTTGTATTTAAGACTAATGAGGACATAGGAGGTGGCATGACCAAGACAACAAACTTGGAGGACATACAAGGTCTTGGAGGCCCAATGACAAGAGCAAAAGCTAAAAAGGCTAAAGAGGCTCTAAATCTCTTGGTGACCACTTTACTTGAGACAAGCCCAAGTCTAAAGGAAGAAGAGCCCAAAATGATACACTTAATTCAAATTGAAGACCTTGAAGAATAAGCCTCAATGGATATGCATGAAGGCTTTATTTTACTTGGCCCAAATTCTGCACTTAATTTTATTTTCTTATATTTAGTTAAACTTTTTGTAATAAGGCTTATTGGGCTGTCTATTTTCTTTTATGTGTAAGCACTTTTAGGTTAAACTCAATATGGTTGTTGCCCACTGTATAAGGGAACACCATGGCTTTTGAAGACAGATTTGGAATATCAAGTTAACCTATTTTGGTGAGACTAGTTCTCTTGGGTTCTTTTGAGAATCTCTGAACTTATCAAGGGCATCCATCGTTGTGGCGTTCTTGGGCTTATCAATTCTTTGGAATTGTGGCGCCTACCTATAATCCTTAAACTCCAATTTCGTTCTATATTATCTTGGATTCATATCTCCCGAATTCCTTATCCTTTTCCGGTGATTCTTGTGCCAAAATCGTGATTCAGGAAGCCATCTTTCACCTTGTTTTGGAATCACCCAAATCCGAGGTCAGTAGCGTGAGATACGTTCTGTTTTTAACAGTACGTGTTGGCGGCTGAATTTGGAGTTATAATTTTCCATTCCTAGTAGATCCATTCCTCCAATCCTATTGGGGGATCATATCATGTGGTAATCAGAGCTCAGTTCTAGGATTGGAATTGGGTTTGATTTTCTCCATTGTTTCCATCAATTCTGATCACACATTTGGTAACCCTAATCCCTAGTATTTGTGTTTTTAATTTTGAATTGTGCAATTCTGTTTTAGCCTTTGTTGTTGGTTCCTAATTTGTTCCTTTGATATTCTGTTTGTTTCAATTTCTTGTTGTGTTCATAATTTCTGCACTTGTGTTCTTAAGGTTCGTCCTATGTTCATCATTGTTCTTGATTTTTAATCCTTTCAATCCTTGTTCCTTGAGTAGTATGCTGTTAGTGTGTTAAATAATAGCTTGTTTTGTGGAGAATTCAATCAAATTCAGTTTAGCATTACTGCAATCTGAATTTTTCATTCCAAAATTACAAATTCCATTTTATTGAAGCATCAGGTTTTATAAAAAAAAAAAAAAAAGGTTGAAAAAAAAAATATATATGCTATACAGCTACTTGTTATTTAAGCTTAGTTACACACTACTACTCTCAAATCAGATCCAAAGTGTCTTCCTTGAATAATTCCTTCAATTTGGTTTGGTTTTCTTTGTCTTGCCTTCTTTGACATATTTCCAATTTGTATTGTGTCATTACGAATTCTTGAGTTTGGGATTGTACTCTTGAGTGTTCTTGGAGATTCTGTTAAGAACTTAAAGAGAGCTATTGAGAGGAAAAAGGCAAGAGAGCACATTACATAAAAGCCTAATAGAGAGCAACAAACACAAGTGGTACATTTTAAGAGTGTAAACACGTGAGCGAGTGGTGAGGTCCAATTTCTTTTATTCTTGTTCTTTTCCTTGAATTATGGCAGGTGCAGGTGGTGAAGGTAGCCCTCCTCGTGAGAGAGAAAACAGGTTGCTAATCGATGCCATTATGGATCGAATGCAAACGATGATGAGGGAGCAAACAGAGGACTTATATGAGAGAATTGAGCACTTAGAAAATCAAGGGACTCATGATGATGATGGAGGTAGAACAAGGGTTGATACAAGGAGAAGAGATAATGAGGATGTTGCTAGAGAGGATATAATTAAGGGGGTGAAGCTTAATATACCATCTTTTAAAGGAAAAAGTGATCCTGAGGCCTATTTGGAGTGAGAAATGAAGATTGAGCATTTATTTTCATGTCACAACTATACTGAAGAAAAGAAAATGAAGGTGGCAGCCATGGAGTTTAGTGATTATGCTCTCATTTGGTGGGACCAATTGCAAAAGGAGAGGGTAAGATATGAAGAACCATTGGTGGATAGTTGGGTGGAGATGAAAAGGCTAATGAGAAGAAGATTTGTTCCTTCCCATTATCATAGAGACCTTCACAATAAACTTCAACGGCTTACACAAGGTAACAAGAGTGTAGATGAGTATTATAAAGAGATGGAGGTTTCCTTGATTAGAGCAAATGTTAGTGAAGAACGGGAGGCTACTATGGCACGTTTCTTGCATGGACTGAATAGTGACATAAGGGATGTTGTGGAGTTGCAAAATTATGTGGAGTTGGAGGATTTAGTGCATCAAGCTAGTAAGGTAGAACAACAACTCAAGAGAAAGGGTGTCATGAGGAAAAACTCTTCTAATTTTAATTCTTCAAGTTGGAAGAACAGAAATAAGAAGGAGGGAGGTACTTCATCAAGCAACCCCACTGCTGCACCTCAAAGGACTCAAATTAAGTCCAATGAGACCCCTAAGAAGACAAGGAATAGTGAAATAAAATGTTTCAAGTGTTTGGGAAGAGGTCACATAGCTTCAGAATGTCCAACTAAGAAGACTATGTTACTTAAAGAGGATGGAGAGATTACTAGTGAGTCTTCTTCAGATTCTGCCTCACATGATGAAGAAGATGAGTATATTGGAGAAATAATACCGGAAGGAGATTTGTTTATGGTAAGAAGGATGTTGGGTAGCCAAGTAAAAGACATGGATGATAGTCAAAGAGAGAACATTTTTCATACTAGATGCCTTATCCAAGGAAAGGTATGTTCTTTAATTATTGATGGAGGGAGTTGTACCAATGTTGCAAGTGCTAGAATGGTGTCTAAATTGGGCATGGAAACCAAACCTCACCCGCTGCCATATAAGCTTCAATGGCTTAGTGAGGATGGTGAAGTGACCGTAAGCAAACAAGTGGAGGTGAACTTCTCCATAGGAAAGTATGATGATACAGTTTTATGTGATGTGGTACCAATGGAGGCTTGTCATTTGCTTCTTGGGAGACCTTGGCAATATGATAAGAAAGTTATGCATGATGGTTACACCAACAAATTCTCTTTTGTGCATGAAGAACGCAAGACTATTCTTGCACCTTTGACTCCAAGAGAAGTTAGTGAGGATCATTTGAAAATGAGAGATAAAAGAAAGCAAGAGAGAAAAGAAAGTGGAGAGAAAAAGGGGAAAGAGAGTGGAAGAGAGCAAGAAAAAGAGAGAAAAAGAGAGAGAAAAACACAAAATTTGTTTATAAAAGAAAAAGAGGTGAAAAAGGCTATACAATTGAAAAAGCCAATGCTCTTACTTTTGAGTAAAGAGTGTAATAATATCAAAGATGCAAGTCCTACTAACTCTCTTCCAAATGAGGTTTCTTCTTTGTTGCAGGAATTTGAAGATGTCTTTCCCAAAGAGGTGCCTCATGGACTGCCTCCTCTAAGAGGCATTGAACATCAAATTGATCTCGTGCCGGGAGCTGCATTGCCTAATAGGCCAGCCTATAGGAGTAACCCCCAAGAGACCAAGGAGATTCAGAGACAAGTTGAAGACTTGATGAAAAGAGGATGGGTGCAAGAAAGCTTAAGTCCATGTGCAGTCCCAGTCCTTTTAGTGCCTAAGAAAGATGGAACCTGGAGAATGTGCACTGACTGTAGAGCCATCAATAACATCACGGTAAAGTATAGACATCCTATTCCTAGATTGGATGATTTATTGGATGAATTGCATGGTGCTTGTTTCTTCTCTAAAATTGATTTAAAAAGTGGATACCATCAAATTAGGATTAGAGAAGGGGATGAATGGAAAACAGCTTTTAAAACTAAATATGGGCTGTATGAATGGTTGGTTATGCCCTTTGGTTTAACCAATGCTCCTAGTACCTTCATGAGACTAATGAATCATGTGTTAAGGGAGTTTCTAGGAAAGTTTGTTGTGGTTTATTTTGATGATATTCTGATTTATAGCAAATCCTATGATGATCATCTTGTGCACTTGAGGTATGTTGTAAGCACTAAGGCATGAGAAATTGTATGCTAACATGGAAAAATGTGTGTTTTGTATAGACCATGTTGTTTTTCTTGGTTTTGTTGTTAGCTCACAAGGAGTGCAAGTTGATCAAGAGAAGGTGAAATCTATTCAAGAGTGGCCAACTCCTAAGAATGTAAGTGAGGTGAGAAGCTTTCATGGCTTAGCTAGTTTCTATAGGAGATTTGTTAAAGATTTCAGTACCATAGCTGCACCCTTGAATGAAGTGATTAAAAGGCATGTTGGTTTCAAATGGGGTGAAAAACAAGAGCAAGCCTTTGCTGCTCTCAAGGAAAAATTGACACATGCACCTATTCTTGTATTGCCTAATTTTTCTAAATCTTTTGAGATTGAATGTGATGCATCTAATGTGGGGATAGGGGCTGTTTTGATGCAAGAGGGGCATCCCATTGCCTATTTTAGTGAAAAACTGAATGGGGCTGCTCTTAATTATTCCACATATGATAAGGAATTGTATGCATTGGTAAGGGCATTGCAAACATGGCAACACTATCTCTTGCCCAAAGAGTTTGTCATCAACAGTGACCATGAGTCCTTAAAGTACTTAAAAGGACAAGGCAAGCTTAACAAAAGGCATGCCAAATGGGTAGAGTTCTTGGAGCAGTTTCCCTATGTGATCAAGCACAAGAAAGGTAAGTCTAATGTAGTTGCAGATGCACTTTCAAGAAGGTATGCCTTGTTCTCTACTCTTGAAACTAAGTTCATTGGTTTTGATCATATTAAGGCATTGTATGAGCATGATCCAGACTTTGCACAAATCTATAAAACTTGTGTGGATGCTGCTCAAAATGGATTTTTTAGGCATAATGATTACTTGTTTAAAGAAAAGAGATTGTGTGTTCCTAAAGGTTCCATTAGGGAATTACTTGTGAAAGAGGCACATGCGGGGGGATTAATGGGACATTTTGGAATCCAAAAGACTCTAGACATGCTGCATGAACATTTTTATTGGCCACACATGAAGCGTGATGTACATAAATTGTGTGAAAGATGCATTGTATGTAAGCAGTCTAAGTCTAAATTATTGCCTCATGGGTTGTATACTCCTTTACCTATTCCAGATTGCCCTTGGATTGATATTTCTATGGATTTTGTGTTAGGACTACCTCGGTCTAAAAATGGTAAAGATTCTGTTTTTGTTGTGGTGGACAGGTTTTCTAAGATGGCACATTTCATTCCGTGCAAAAAGGTTGATGATGCAATCCATATTGCTGATTTGTTCTTCAAGGAAGTGGTAAGACTCCATGGGCGTTGAGTTTGCATATAACCGGGCAGTTCATAGTGCTACTCATTATTCTCCTTTTGAAATTGTTTATGGCTTTAACCCTCTCACTCCTCTTGATTTGCTACCTTTGCCTAACAACTCTATTTTTCAGCATAAAGATGGTAAGAGTAAGGCTGAATATGTGCGAAAACTACATGAAAGGGTAAAAGCAAACATTGAGAAAAGGGTAGAGAGCTATGCTAAGCAGGCAAATAAAGGAAGGAAGAAGGTAATTTTTGAACCA
>NW_026899741.1:0-97015 GCF_033153095.1 Gastrolobium bilobum | reverse complement strand
CCAAATTTTCAATGCGAACACTACGGCTGCCAACTCAAGATCATGTGTCGGTTAATTCTCCTCATGCGGTTTCACGTGCCGAGAAGCATAAGCGACCACCTGACGGAACTACATTAACACACAGCCTAACCCAAACTTAGAATCATCACAATACACCACAAACTTACTTGTAGGATCCGGCAATATTAATACCGGAGCTGACGGGTTAACCGTGTCAAAGGTAAAACCATCCGTGAGAATCCCTCAATAAAACGCCTATAATATCCAGCCAAACCAAGAAAACTCCTGATCTCTGTAACATTTTTAGGACGTTCCCATTCTACCACTGCTTCAATCTTGCTCGGGTCCACTGCCACTCCTTCAGATGAGATGACATGGCCCAGAAATTGTATCTCAGAAAGCCAGAATTCACATTTTGATGGTTTAGCATACAACTGATGCTCTCTCAGAATCTGCAAAACAACCTTTAGATGCTCAGAATGCTCTTCTTTACTCTTTGAATATATCAGTATGTCATCTATAAAGACCACCACAAACTGATCCAGATAGGCTTTAAAGATCCGATTCATATAACCCATGAAAACGGATGGTGCATTTGTAAGCCCAAAAGGAATAACCAGATACTCATAGTGCCCATAACGGGACCTGAAAGCTGTCTTCGGAACGTCATCCGGCTTTACCCGGATCTGATAATACCCGGACCGGAGATCAATCTTAGAAAATACAGTCGCACCCCGCAACTGATCCAACAAATCATCTATCCGCGGCAAAGGATACTTATTCTTAACAGTAACCTTGTTCAACTGCCGGTAGTCTGTACATAATCTCATAGACCTATCCTTCTTCTTAACAAAGATCACCGGTGCTCCCCACGGAGACACACTCGGTCTGATAAAATTCTTACTGGACAAGTCTTCAATCTGCTTCTTCAATTCAGATAATTCTAGAGGTGACATCCGGTATGGGGCAAGAGAGATAGGTCCCACACCAGGCAATAAGTCAACTGCAAATTCAATTTCCCTCTCTGGAGGAAAGTGCGGAATTTCATCCGGAAAGACATCCTCAAACTCAGAGACAATCGGAATAACAGAAATTGGCTCCTTGTTGACGCCAACCAGACCTCCCAATAAAACATACCCGGAATCTCCTTCCTTCAAGGCCTTTACCACCTGAAGTACAGACAAATAAGGAGACTCCCTTTCTTCATCATGAGATGAGACAGAAATGGTTTTACTGCAGCAGTCAATCTTCACACAGTACTTGGACAACCAATCCATCCCCAGAATTAAATTCACAGAAGCAAGGTGCAAGACAATAAAGTCGGCAGAATATTCCCTGCCTTCATACTTGAATTTCACATTTTCACAAACATAGTCTTCATTAAAAACTCTTCCCACAGCCGTAACAATACGCATAGGAGTTTTCATTTTTTTCACATGCAGACCAAATGCTTCAGCTACATAATCAGCAATAAAAGAATGCGTGGCACCAGAATCAAACAAAACATTAAGCATTTCATCACGAATAGAAATCATACCTCAAACTCGCTGACCTCTCAGCCTCTTGCTGAGCCACTGCATATACTCGGGCAACTGGAGGTGGGAGAGGTAGAGATGGTTCCTCAACCACACTGCAAACCCCTGCATGAACTTTACCACATGTAGCACATAGAGAAGCAGGCTTAATATTTCCAGGCTTAGAATTTCCCGCCTTTTTGAACTTACCATCAGACTGTCTAACCTGCAACCCTTTTCCTTTAGAATTCCCAGAGGTGTTTTTAGGACCAGAATTAGGAGCAGATTGGTCCTTATGCTTCCTTCTGTAATATTCTTGAATATTTTTACACTTTTTAACAAGTGCAACAAAAGTATCAAATGAGTCACCTGCAAGTTTTTCAGAGATGTTATCATGTAATCCTCTATGAAATTTAAAAATCAAGTCATCTTCTGTAGGTGGAGCTCTCTGGAAATGAGAGTATTTGGCCAGCTTATTGAACTTATTCAAGTATTCATCAATAGACATCCGACCCTGCTTTAGTTCTTCAAATTCACCCTTCTTCCTTATCCGGGCTTCAGCCGGAAAGTATTTCAGCAAGAATTGCCTTTCAAATAAAGGCCAGGTAATAGCATAACCCTGACATTCCAAGGGCAGACGGGTATTTCTCCACCAATCAGTTGCATCATTCTGCAACATATAAGAAGCATACAACAATTTCTGCTGATCATCACACTCCATGACAGTAAAAATGCGATCCAATTCTTCTAACCACTGAATTGCAGCAATAGGATCAATGCCTCCTTTATAATTTGGTGGTGCATGTTTTCGGAAGGCATTTAGCATTCTTTCTCTTTGCTCTCTATTAGTGGCTGGCTGTGCCACACCACCCCTGTGACTAGATTCTTCATTCACATCATTATTTCCTTCACCCTCCACAACAATGGGATTATGAGGAGGAGGAACAGGCTGTTGTGGTTGTGGCTCAGGCTGTGGCTGTTGCAAAGGTTGTGGCTGTGGACCTTGCCCACCCGCCCTCACCTCAACCAAGAGTAATCTCATCATTTCAATATTCGCCATTCTGCTTTCTGCCATCATTTCTTCATTGGCCAACCTATTAGCCTCTAACAGATCTTGATTTGCTTTCATCATCACTTCTAGCTCTCGCTGCCTAGCTGCAGCCATATTTTGTTGCATCTTAGTTAAGGCCATTATCATTGGATCTGGCTGTGAAGTATTTCCCCGCTGGTTTAGTCGGGGTCGAGCCAAATCTGCTAATATTGGATCGGTCGGGTCAATAGGAGGATCAGAAGTCCTTCTTGGGCGAACCATAATTCTGCATATTTCACACAAAGGAATGAGTTAGCTACGCTCACACTCGGTGATCAGACATGCATATCATTGTATTCCAAGAAAAACTCAAGAATATAACAACCCGAACAGTTCATGCAATATTTCACAGGCTCTTCTAGAGAAACTGCTCTGATACCATAAATGTAACATCC
Organism: Gastrolobium bilobum; assembly: GCF_033153095.1. NCBI lineage: Eukaryota > Viridiplantae > Streptophyta > Magnoliopsida > Fabales > Fabaceae > Gastrolobium > Gastrolobium bilobum. Next base: position 94,016 of record NW_026899741.1, on the reverse strand, counting down.
CCGTCTCGAGCCGGTTCAATTAACATACATATGATAAAACAGAAAATAGCGGAAGACTTAACTTCTGAAAATACGAGCTAACTTTTTCTTTTTCTTTTTAAATTCTCATTCGTCGTAAACGAAAATCGGGCAGAGTTTCCTCTATAAATCGGACAACTTGGGATTTTCCAATCCCTCCCAGAAGCATTTCCTGATAAACAATTTATACAAATATAATTAAATGCCCATCCATGGGCGCATGCATAACTTGGCTCAGTGCCACTATATCTAACAGCATGCAATCCAACACGTAAACATATCTGAATACTACCTCATCATATAACGTGCCTGAATACCCAAATGTACATGCATCAAAGCGACAGACATGTACAAAACATATACAGGCCATATACACAATAAAGGATCAATATCATGATCCATCAAATGCGAAAATACTAAAATACATCAAACACTCCAAAAAGGTAGTAGCCTACAGCCACTCAAAATCCAATCTGTCAACTGCCTCAGCCACGTGTCGTGTCCCTGCCTAGTGAGGACTCACCGGGAATCTGGGCACCTGAAAATATGTCCCCAAAGAGGGGTGAGATTACAAATCTCAATAAGCTCCAGGTTTATAGAGAATTCTCCATACCCCTGGCTCACTCCTGCATGAAAGTCAGATACAGAGTATACAAATACAACATATAACAGATATCATAACAGAACAGAGCATATATCCATATCATATCAGAGATGTGCGCCGTCATTCCCAAGGGATGACCCCAAGCGGAAATCAACGCACGTGTTCCCGAGGGAGGACCCCAAAGCGGAACCAGACATATCAGAGGCGTACACCATCAGTCCCGAGGGAGGACCCCAAAGCGGACATCCGGGTACTATACAATCAATGGCCAGAGATTGTTACAGAAATCATATTACAGAAGTCATATCAGAGCAAAACATATCATGTTATCAAATAACTCTATATGAATGCATCTATACAAAGCATCTAAATCACAGTCATACAGTCCAACCATAGTTCACTAACCATGGTGGAGCACTCAAGCAGGAAAAGACTCCTTAAACATAGAGCTTACCTCTTGAAGCTTTACCAATACGCTTACTTGTGGAACAAGTTACTTTTATCACTTCAAGAGATTTCCGATCCTTCTCAATCCCTAGGCACACCTAGAGAATAATTTACAATGCATCAATAAAATGATGCAATGCCATAATTATTTCATAAGCATACATTTTATCGCTTATTTTCCTTTCTTTGCATTTTTGCCAATCCTATGCCAATACAAAAGTCTAGACCCCTTTATAACCGTTGGTGTTCTTTAATTTAATCAACCATTCCCTTAGGAATTTTTCAACATAAATCATGCTACTTTTCTTCAAAACTCATCACTTTTATACAATTTATTACTACACATTTTATTTAAAATAAAATGTACAAATATATCCCTAAATACCCTATAGGTCGAATCCTATAAGGGGGATTTCCAAAGATCCATCTCTTTTACAATACATTTTCTTTACTTCCTTACAACTTGCAAACACCTAGGCATGCATCCACTAGGTTCCTATTTTGAGTTTAGACACCAAGTCCTTCACAACACATCAAGGCCGAAACATCAAGGTATGTTTCCAAGGATTTTCTTTCCAATGTAATATTCTTACTAATTCATCCAAATTCTACTTACTTGAACAAATAAAACCCCTCTTAAAGCATCAACTAAATTGGCACAATAAATCCTATTAACTCTATCAAAGGCCGAACATAGAGAGGAAATACATGATTTTTCTCTAATTTTTTTACATACTTACAAAGCTTCTTTTCATTTCATACATCAAAATATCAACTATTCCTCATCAATGCATATTCTAACACATCATGCTTTCCCACCCAAGGCATATACACAATTTTATAACTTAAATTATCAAAACAACATCATGTAAATAGAGGTTTGTTACCTCAAATCAACTACCCAAAGCCTAGAAGACCTACACCAAGAGAATCTCCATCAAAAACTTCATTTTGCCCTCTTGATGAATAGTGCACGAATTTGGGGAAGGAAATATCTCCTCACACAACCAATGATAGCTCAAATAAATGGGTGGGATGGATTCATTGAGTGGTTTCCAATCAATTTCATGTGGTGGATCATTGGATTTGGTGGATGGATGATGTAGAAATCAAAGAAAGAAAAACCAAACCCTAAGCCCCCCCTTGTCCAAGTGCAGATCGGTTTTGGAAGAAAGAGAAGAATGGAAAGCTTATGTGAATAGTGATCTTTAAAGTGACAAGGCTTTATAACACATGTGACCTTTTAACAGATATTTTTCTTTCGCGTATTTTCACTTAGACTGACCCGGAACTAACTCAAAGCTACAAACATATTTTTATTTCCTAAAATCATTTACATTAATTTTTATTTCCTAAGGAACAATATTCATAATTCACAGTATGGTTTTTGCACCGTTTTTGACGAAATGCACTGTGCATCACTAATTGTACTTCATTTACTTACGAAACTTAAAACTTATAAACTTATCATTTTCTTGGGCCTATATTGACTTGCTTGACATATATTGGACTTTTTATTCTTATTTCATCAATTATTTATTTCTGGACTCTACCGGTTGCTTAAACAGCAGTACAAAATACCCGGTAGAAACACTATTCACGAGATTTTCACGGAAAGTGCCAGACTATACAATTTTTCGTTCTGAACTCATATCTGTCATCAGAATTTTCAAATTATGTTCCTAAAATTATTTTGCTCATTTTAAGCTCTACCGGTTAATTCACAAAACTGTAAATTCTCCGGCAGAACGCACTGTTCATAACATAGTCATGATTACAGTCAAAATACTCGAAATCGCTCACTGAATCTAATTATGGCATTTAAATCCTTAAATTAAATCTCTAACTAAGATTTACCAGTTAGGGTCATTATAGCCAAGACTTATTGGTTCGATCCCACCACCGGTGATGCTATTGTTGGCTACAACGTTACCCTCGTTCATTGAATTTACGTTACTCTCTTACTTTTCTTTCTAATAAAAATTGCCAAGGGAAAAAAATAACAAAATTTTGGGGGTAACAACTGAGTGCATATGCAATTCCAGGAAAAAAAAATGAATGGACCTAATCCCAAATAAAGGAGATCTCTGAGAAGTAGTAGCTAACGGATTTAGGGTGAATTATCGAGATCCACAATAATCAAATCAGAAAAAGTGAAAAATGAGTTAGGGCAAGTTAAATTATGAATAAAAAGCATACCCCTCCTGTGCCATGTATCGCCCTGTTGAACAGGGACTTGCTGGTTGCAACTGAGCCCAGATTTTGCTCTTTGTAACTTTGATTTCCATTAATTACAAAAAAAAAAAAATTATGAATAAAAAAGAAAGCTACTTTCATGAAGTGAAAAATGGGTTAGTGCAAAACTCATAACTTTCTCGGTTAATTTCACTATCCAACACGAAATGCCCCAAAACGTAATTTTGGTTCTCGGAATAAAAATAAATTGTGTTATCAAACGTAATTCTGATTCTCAGAATAAAAATAAAATATGTTAACAAACGTAATTCTGATTCTCAGAATTGTTCCAAGGCACAGAAATAGAAAAGAATCATTTCTTTTCAGAAACAGTGCCAGGAATCAGAATGATTGTCATGCGCAGCCGTATTTTTCATGCTTCAAAATGAACATACTCTTGTGCAGAGATATAAAATCTTTCATGTGTTGATTGACAATCAACATTACATTCCTTTTTTGAAACTTCAGTTATTAATAGAGTTGTCAAATGGGCCAGCCTGTTTCATTTAGCCCTAGCTCGTATGGGTTAAGGCTAAAAAGCCCGCAGGGTCAAATGAACCTCAATAATCAAGGCCTGCACGGGCCAAAAGCCCTATTAGTTAGGGCCAACCCATAGGTCATCCAAAATTATAATTTCACAATTTTTTTATCATATTCAATACATTAAAAAATATTTTAACAAATAAATCTTTAACACTTTCTTAATATATTTTATACAAATTATAAATATTTTATAATTTAATTTTTTAATAAAATAAGATTTGTACATAAATATACAAGTGAAAATGTAAACAAAATTTTAATATAAGTGAAAATTTAGTTACTACTTTTACTAAATTTAGTTACTACTTTTACTAAATTCATTATTAAATGATGCTATCAAATAAAAATTTTCTCATCGGAGTCATAACAGAATACAACAATTATAGTGAAAAACTAAAAGTAATGATAGAAAAATTATTTTAATACCAGTATTGAATAACTGCTCTTAGTATGTTATATATTTGAAAGTAAAATAATTGATTTTCTTTAACTACTACCGTTACAAAAAAAAATAGTTATTATTATCCACAAAATTACTAAAGTGCATTGTATACGATATGTTTCAATACAAATTTGGATGTATAACATGCTTAGATGTCAATAGAAAATTTTATTTTTATTGATGCGTAAATAAAAATCTGTTAAAACATATCACTACTGAAAAATTAATTTTTGTTGTAAAATATTATGGATGAACTTTCACATAGTTCATAACATGTGACTCTTTGTTTTTCATGACCTTTGATATATGCTATAATTATCACACTAATGATGTGTTGAATTGTAGAATACATCCAAAGTGGTATTATAAAATATTATGGATGACCTTTCACATGGATTATGGATAACATTTCACATTGATTATGGATGACTTTTCATAGATTATGAATGACCTTTCACATAGTTCATAACATGTGACTCTTTGTTTTTTCATGACTTTCATGTTTAAAAATGCATCTAAGATAGGTTCTTATATAGGACTCTCTGCTCGTACTTATTCTTATTTTATTCTTTCTTTTAATTTTTTTTTACATTTTATTTTCCTTTCTTTCATATTCCACTTTAGTTTATATTCTCCATCAAATTCACAATAATTTTTATTTATATTTATAAATATTTAAATTTATATAATTTTTAGTTTTTTAAATAATAAAAATTTTGATTAAAGAAACAGTTTGGTCCTCGGGTCAGCCCTAACCCAGCCCGCTAAATTATAGGACTTTGAAGGTTAGGACTAAAGAAGGCCCTACCACAAAAAAGCCCTAAAGAATTAGGGTCAAATATAATATTTTGCGGGCTGACCCGCGGACTTTAATCTATTTTGACACATCTACAATTATATGTTGTTCCATGATAATTATAAATGGCCCATGTAGAAGAGATTTTACCTTAAGGAATTTATATGATATGTCTATGATATAAAAAGCAGGAGCTAGTTAATATGATCTTGTCTTCCATTTGGTTACTTAATATATTTCAACATTGAATGTAGAGTTGATTACTAGCATTAAATGCTTTAAATTTAAAATACAAAAGTCCAAAAGCACAACTACATCATTAAACCTTTTATATATACATATATATGTTCAGCATACTAAATCAAAAGGGATTTAGTTTTACATGTTAAATTGATTGTTCGTGCATTTCAACGATTCTATCAAAAAAAAACTAATCAAACATGGTAGGAAAACCCATAAAGTTTATAGTACCAACTTTGCAAGTTTAGCATTTGTGCCAGATATGTTGAGGCCTGCTCCCAAGTTCTCATTCGGTTTAGTTGAATTCGCTGCAAAGTGATCAGATGGAAGATTGTTAGTTACATGAACTGCATTACAATTTTCAATACTAGTCTCCTACTTTGCACCTTTCACAGATCTCAGATTATAAACGATGAATTTTTATCATTCAGATAAGATAACCAAAAGATAAATCAATGACTTTAAAATATACCATTTCCAAGCATCATATTATGCCGCCGCTGCTGCTTAATTGAAGGAAAATCCTGCAACAGAAAGGATATCATTAGACTTTCTAGCCTAAGATTCTAAGCATAATTTCTAACATCCTGAACTATAGAGAATAACTTGTACATCATAATGCCTTAAAATATAAATTCACACCAACATACATTGTTATACCCATGGCCATAATCTGGTGATCCCTTACTTCCACTTGCAGCACTACTATGCATGAATAATTTTTTTATTAGGTTTAGAAAAATGTGATCAAGATGTTCAAGAGAAGAACAAAATGTACCTCCATGAAACTTCATCTCTGTCGTTTTCTGGTATTGAAAATCTGTTTCCATTTTCTTTTGATTCCTTAGTTATAAAACTTGCAAGTTTCTAGTACATCTATTCATCTAAACCAGGTTTTTCTCACCTGAACAAAATGCAAAAGCAGTTGTATCATTTCTATTCATGAATATACAAACTCACACATTCATTCATCATGGAAGTTGCTCTATCAGGAAGAAATGTAGATTGAATCCATTAGTAATTACTAACCCCATCCCAAAAAGAATATTAACATTCCATTAAATCTAAACCAACTGGAAACTTGCATTGCATAGAAATTATGGTAGAAAAAATAAATTAAAGAAAGTACTATGATTAAATCTATGGAAAGATTTAGGATTACCCCAGCTATGGTAGGTTTATTGGAGAGCCCCCTGGGGTCATGCATTGCATAAAGTACTGTGCCGTTTGCCTAGACCAAACAACAAAGAATGTGAAAATGAAGTACGTGACTTGTCCCTTTATCATAGTCAACAAAAGCAACCTGCGATAAGATACAATGATATGTATATCACTACCTGATTTGGCCACATGTAGTGACACAAGTAAGAACCAGCTGCATGTGGATTTAAAAAGGGGTTGAAGTAGACCCAGGATTGTAATCTGCCTATTTAGAAAAGAAGTATAGAGTAAGTTTTTTTTTTCTGTATTATGAGAAACACAAGTATACATGACCAAGGTACCAACACAGATTGGTTCTAACCAGAAAACCTTTTATACCACCTGCATAGAAGTAGTCCGGTGTGGTGCCAAAGGTTTGTTTATAGTTACCTGTTAGAAAAGAAAAAGACAAAATTGAAATAAACTAGAGAATATCAGCTATAAGCAGATTGCAGTCAGAGAAAAAATAAGTGAAGATCGCCATAAAATAGTGACTAACATCTTGAGGCACCATAAATTTGTACACTCTTTTAAACGTATTGGATTCTTCTGTACCCATCAAGCTCAAGAAACTTGTGAGTTCAGCAGCTTCCTAAATGAATAACTGCTTCAAAATCAAATACCAAGAGAATGAGAATGTAGTAAAGAACGAGGTCAGGTTCATTTAAATATGTGACTTAGTTGTTCTAAAGAGAAATATAAACAAGATTATAGCGCAATCCTTTACTTTTCCCTGCGTTTTCTAACAGAAGGGTAATTTAATTGTCAAAGCATAGACTAGCACGAAAGTTGCATTAAAAGTTCATCAATTACGTTCGATAAATTAACTGCGAAGTATACTTCGCCAAACTCACCCACATTAGCATTACTAGATAATGTTTGATCAAGTTCGATAAATTCAAACTTTGAAGAAACAATGAGATTAAATAGATATAGCCAAACAAATTAAAGTGAATTATTTACATTCAATTAATACAAAATCACAAATCTTCTTCTCTTCCTTGCCCCCATTTTTTTTTTTCCTTTCAATTTAGTCTTGAAAGACATATAGTTTAAGGTGAACCCTCTTTTCAGTTATACAATCCTCCATCAACAAAATAAATAAATAAATAAATTTCATGTAAATTATAAGCCTATCCCAATTGATTTTTTTTCCAAAAAAAAGAAAAAAAAAAAAAAAGTACACAGAATGAATATATATATATATTTTTTTTGGTAATCTTTTTCCCACACAGAATGAATATTACATTGTCAGAAATATTCCAAAATAAAAAACCACACATATACAAAAGATGTGTAGATAGGATAGGACCAATATAAATGAACATGTTTGAATTGCTGAAGCATAAAATAATAATAATAATAAGGTAAAACGAAAAAAAAACCCAGGTCGAAAATCTGAGCATTCTTTATTTAGTATAAAATCTAAAACTTATTTGATATTATTAAAATAATATAATTTGTTTTTTTTACAGAGAATACATTAAAATTAGAATAAATATATTTTTGGTCCTTAACAAAAAAACACGGTCCCTACTTTAGTTCCTTATAAAAATAAATTAGTCAGTTAGTCCTTAATAAATTCAAAGTGGACCCATTTTAATCCTTTTGAGGGACTAATATTGGTCTTTTTTGAATTTGTCAGGGACCACGATTTCAACTAAATGGGTCCACTTTGAATTTGTTAGGGACTAACTGACTAATTTATTTTTATAAAGAACTAAAATGGAGACCATATTTTTTGTTAGGGACCAAAAATGATATTTACTCTTAAAATTAAATTCATTAATATTCATTATCACTCCCTGTCAATAGAACAAGGTCGAAAACCCAATCCATAAAGTAGGTAGACTCGGAAACTCGTCGGTGACTCATCGATGCAACTCAACAGCAACGTCTTGATTTTCATGAAGAAACCTCCATATGTGTGGTTCAAACCCAGTCTCTGCTCCGTATTCTCCAACTCGACCGAGTCGAACTCGCTCCAAGCGGAGAGATTGAAGACTCTGGAATGGAGCTCAATATGTATACAGGTTTAGCCGTTCAAGTAAACCGCCATGACCTTCATTTTCTATGGTTTATGTTTCGTGATTTCAAAAAACCAGTTCTGAGAAACCAGTTCAGAAATATAATTAGTTCTTTCCAAACCGAACAGGTGTCAAACCAAACCGAACCAGTTTGAGTAAATAAAAGAGTTCCGTTCCTTGAACCGAACTAATTCAAACCGTTTTGGATGCTGGTGCGGCGGTGCCCTAGAATACACCTAAATGCTGCGAAAGAAACACTGAACAAAATCAAATGGCAGACACAGCACGGTTACAAGGAGACTCAGTGAGACTTTTCAGTGAAGGGATTGGGTTGGTCCTGTATCGGTGGTCGGCACTTCGAACCGCCGTTGAGAACGAATGGGGCGGCCGCGAGTCACGCCTCAAAGCCGACCAACTCTCCGCCGATCTACTTTCCTGGTTCACTCAATCCAAAGGTATCGATATAAATTAATTCGTACTTTTATTTATATTTTTTATTTATTTATTCATATCTGAATTTATTTATTGTCGGAGCTCAGAGCCACTTTATATCGATGACTTAGAAAGCATACTCGATGAAGGAATGCTTTCTCTCAACGTAGAGGTTGAAGATGGCAGCATTGAAGAGGTATTTTTTATTTATTTATTTTTATTATTATGTTGAAAGAATTCTGTTCTGTTGTCCATATTAATTATTCATGAATTTAAACTTAAATTATGTTCCCATATGGATTTTATTAATTTTCGTGGCTGATGATAGTTACTTGTTAATGATATATGTATGTTTTAGCGACGCTCACTTTTTTCTTAATTGAAATATCCAAGTTCATGATTTATGTAGGTAGCTGAAAATCTAATGGTTATGCATCAAGAATGCTTACAAGGTAATTTTAGGTCTATCGAGATTCTCAGGGAAGCCAATCTTAAGCAAGCTGCTCATCCTCATGTAACGCAGGTAATTATAGTCCAGATTTCCAAGTTGTTTTAAGGCAAACTTGTTGTGCAATTGATCAATCAGACGCTGGATCAAGTCAGAATTATTTCCTGTGATGATGATGTCATCCACATAAACTAGAATAAAAATACAGCTGCCATTTGATCTAAGAATGAAGAGAGAAGGGTCACATTTGCTAGAGATAAAGCCAAGATGATGAAGAGCTGCCCCAAACTTTTCAAACCAGGCTCTAGGAGCTTGTTTTAACCCATAGAGAGCTTTGTTGAGCTTGCATACAAGTGTTTTGTGTAGCGGAAGCCATGGAAGAGATGAGAATTTGGATCAGGGCCCCGAGAATGGAGCTCTGATACCATAAACGAAGAAGGTGAAAGAAAGAGAGCTTGAGAGTCTAAAGAAATCTGAGTTTCATAAATCTGAAAAATTACATTCTAATTTGAAGAATTAATCTATTTATAGATCTATTAAACTAAACTAACTCAAGAGAGTTAATTAACTATACAAGATTAACTCACTGAGTTAGAAATCTAACAGAAAGCTTAGTTAGTTATAAGTCAGTTACATACACTGTAACTGATTCTGTAGAATACAAACTAACCTACTCTAATATTCCCCCTTCAAGCTCAAGGGGGTTTTGTCAGCATTGCATGATCCAAAACCTTGAGCTTGTCTCTCAGTTCTGCAAATCTGGAAGCAGAGAGGGGTTTAGTGAAGGTGTCAGCAACTTGTAGTGGAGCTGGAACATGCTGCACAATGAGAGATTTAAAATTGTTAGGATATTGTTCCTCCTCGTGGAGAATTTTGCAGAATAAGGAGAATCTTGTTCCTGCCCACGCAGAGGGGATAATTCAAAGAGAGTTAAAATTTTCAACTTGGTAATTATAATGGCAAGGCGAGAGCTTTCCAGCACGTTGAAGAACTTGAAGTTTATGCAAAGGGCAGCTCCGAGGGAAGAAAGAACCAAGAAAGAAGATGATGTCAAACCTGATAGAAATTTTCCTATAAATTCCAACATTACTAGAAAATGTGTGGTTATAATGGAAGGTGATCCCCACCCAGGTGCACTTAAAGGTCGAATGTCATTTCAAGGATTTAATCCTTCTGTTGATAAACTAAATGAGGAAGAAGCAAGACTTGGTCAGCCAGCTCCTGAAACTACTATTTCTAGAAATCAAAGTGGAAATGTTTGTTTTACAGAAAATAGCTCTTCGGTACAAGGTCCAGAATGTTCTAACTTGGACAAAAAAAAATTCTGAGGTTAATGGCAATGTTAAAAGGAAACAGGTGGAATTAAACTGTGAAGCACAATATCCTAACAAATTACCCAAGAATGACCAAGGTAATAGACAATCATCGCCCAAGAATTTCAATAAACCGATGGGAGATAAGCTAGATTGGAATGTTCTTAGACCATCCAAGTGTCAAACTAAATAGGATTAGTTGTTTGATTGTAAGAGCAAATCATGGTAGAGGTTTGGTTCTGTTAACATGTTTATGTCTCTCTGAGATGGGTTTTCTTTTGTTGCTCTATTAACCTGTTTTCTGTTTTTGTTAAATCGACATATTTTTCAACTATTTTTTTAAAGCTTCAGGATTTATCAAGATGCAGATAGAAAACATATACCAGGAATTGGGACTAGATTATGGTATTGTCACTCCGTTATATAATATTACTGGGCATGTTTGGTTGATGATGCACATTTTCCCTTGTTTACATATGTCCTAAGTGACAATTAGATGATCAACCACTTCCCTTGAATTGGAAAGGAGTAACGTGATAGGCCCCTGAAGACATATACCAGGAAACGATTTAGAGGGATTTTCCCTCCTGCTGACGTGACCACTGCTGCTGAGTCAGCTCTCAATTCGTTAGCCGTGCAGATGCATAACAGAATGGCTGACGTGGATAACAAACTTAGTGGTGATGGCTAAATGGGTAGAATGGGTGAAAAGCATGCTGTTAGCTTTGGTTGATAAATAGGGGTGTGAGCTTGGTAACAGTAGGCTGAGTTTGGATTAGAAATTGGGAGGATTACAGAGCTCCTCGAATTGCTCTGCCATTTATCTTTCTTTGCAGATATTTCCGTTTTATTGTAATTTCCTTGTTTCATGCTGAAATTGGTGTCTGTAACCGAATTTCCTTATCAATATCAATAGATTGTTATTTTGTTCCTTGTCATTTCAAGATATATCAGTCGGTTCCTATCATAACGTTAGACATTTATGATGTGCTAGATTGTAAATGATGATGAAGACGTTGAAGATGAAGATGAAGATGATGATGATGATGAGAACATTATTGGGGTTGATAATTCTTCAAACATGGATCTGGACATTCCTAAATCTGAATCAAAGTTGAATTCGGTGAAGAAGCCAGTTAATGGGCCTCTGACAAAGGTTTCAGGTGATGGATGGGTTGTAGTTTCAAACAGAAGAAACAAAGGTAGACAAAATTAGATGAAAAATCATTTAAAATTTTCTGTTATAAGGATGTGTGAGAGTCTTCCTCTGTTTTCTTGTGCTTTTTGAGGTATTGCAAACCTTCTTGAGGTGGGTAACTATGTATTCGGATTTTTTGTTTCCAGTTCTTTTCTCACATGAATTTCTCCTCTATTTGTCATATATGCATGTAACTGTTGCAGTTACATTTATGCTTTCTGTTGTAACCGTAAAAGCTTGGTAGAATTTAGGTAGAAGTTATTTTTTTCCCGACAATAGCTGCTGTTGTATGAGCTGATATACATCAGCAGTATATACTGATTGATTCAATTTTTAGATGATTCACTTTTTTCAATATCGTAAGAACCTTAAAAATATATATTGAATTGCTCTGCGCCTAACAAATTGGAGGTTTTAATTAGCTAATTCGGGACAGTGTCTATTAATCACTTTTTCAGAAAACATCATAAAGCTTGGAATTTATAGAAGCAACCATAGCATGATACTCTTGTATTAGAATAAATTCATAGATACAACAATCTCATATCCCCTTCATCACCAGTATTCACTCCTTTCTCACAACACACAGTAGCACTTGTCCTTATATTTGAAGGAACTCCACCAAGTATTTGCCATTTTACAACATTTGAAGTATACCAGGAGCCTTTGTAGTCTTCTTCATTGCTTCTGATTTCTACCTTTGCAACTTTACAAAAATGTTGCTCAAATTTGTTTCCTTGGTCTTCATTTGATCACCAAGCTTCTTTGCTAGCTCACTAGACTTCTGATATTTCAAGATTAATTGATATCCCGTGAGATTCTTGGATTTTAACATTTCATTGCAAACTTTTTTCCTTCTCAATTATCTTGATATTTTAAAATGGCATATATTTTGAGAAACATTTCACATTGCCCCCATAAAAATATAATAGAATAATGAAGAAACGAACATGTTTTAGCATAAAAATATAATAGGAGATTAGTATTTCATGTCATAGACACAAAAAATGTAGGGTTCACTTATTTATTTATTTATTTGTTTATTATAAATGAGTGGGTCTCGCATGCTTTATGTTTATGATATAGGATATCAGTCTCTTATAACATGAGACTAGTATTTTCGTATAATATTTTATCTAATTTTCTAATACTACGGAAACTTTACAATAAAATTTTCTTGATTCCAATTTTAGCTCAACAACACAAACAACTTAGCATTGGGTGACAACCATGAGCAGTTCTCAAATTAAGTGTGATGCAAATGCTTGGTTCTAATAAGTTCATTTGCCGGAAATTTTTGCAAAGCTTTATCTTGTAATCATTCGATTGATATCTCAAGTTTCAACTGATGGTAAAAGTAAAACTCTTCGTGAGAAAACTGATTTATCATCTGAAGTCACAACATACAGGATCCTCTAAAACAATCAAATTTGAAGAGTAAATTTTGAAGATTTTGACTAGTTATGGTGTTTTGCGTTTTACTATCATTAAATCAATGTTGGTAATTGTCAATATCCATCAAGAAATTACGAGCTTCCACGCGCTGTAGTGTTGTCAGGCCATAGATTAGAATTTTCAGATCCCAACACCTTTTTGTAAACAAAATGAACAAAACAAGATTTGCTATTTGGTACTTCAAGAACAGTGCTACCCATTATTGTACCATGCATCAACTTTTTGGAGCTGTTAGAAATTTGGGAAGGCAAGGCCTTGCATCGAATTAATCCTTGTCCGCACATTGCTTAATTTAAATAATAAATTGATTAAGTTACTAAACTTCTATTATTTGTAATTAATCAACTTAACTTCTATTTTTTTTTTCCTTTTATTGATCGGAAAATATTAAAAAGAAAAAAAGTACCCTATTTAAGGAATCAAACAATTTAAAACATGAACAATAACAAGTTGCATATTTATCATAAAAATTGTTTTCTGATTGGTAAGTATTACCGAAATATTTTTATTATTGAGTTTAATTTTTGAATTGATAAATTTTGAAGTTAAAGTACTCTTTAAATTACACTAAAATTGAATTTTGTTGTTCAAATTGCATGTATCAGAGCCTGGCCCTGGACCGATGTGTACAGCAGGGACGCTGTATTTCCAGTGGGGGAGGATGTAATGTCCCACATCGGTTGGAGAGGGGAACGAAGCATGCCTTATAAGGGTGTGGATACCTCTTCTAGTGTGAGGCCTTTTGTAGGGTGTCTCAAGAAACAAAACCATGAGTCCGAGGGCACACGTGAACAGGAACCATTTGCAAATATATCAATATTATTATGATTAATAACTCTTGAAATTAGTGTATTTTATAATTTTGAAAATAATGTAGAGTTTATAATGCCCGAGACAACCTCTACAAGTTATATACAATGATAGAAACTTTTATCCTAAAAAGTATATGTATTGATTAAAAGACCAAGGCATTGTTCCTGGATATTTATAAAAGACCAAGTCAGTTACTATAGCTTGCAAAATAAATTTAGAGTATCCGAAAAGAGCAATCCTCATAAGAACAGAAATAACCTCACGGACCAAGCTAAATTATTAAACAATGCAACATGGAACCACAAAAAATCACCCAGTTATAGGAACACAGAGTCAAAACTTTGAATACAGTAATCTCATGTTGGCATCCACCATGTCAGATCTTACACTTATTTCCAATCATCAACTACATCCATGGCTATAAAAATAAAGAAATAAAAATGTTACGCCAGAAAATGTCAAAAAGAATACAACTTTCATGTGAAACTCTTAAAGGGATGACAGGTTGTTGCTAGAAGATGATGACATGGCAGCTAGAACTTCTGTAACAGACCCCATGACACTAAGAGCTGCTTTCAAAACATCCTGAGGGCATCCTGGCTTCACAATGTCTCGAACCTGAAGCAACAATGAGAAGTTCCATGAGAAGCACAACTTTGATTGAAGATTTGGAAAAAAAAAAATTAAACAATATTATGCCTGCTAACAACTTTAGACACAATAAAAAATGTGGACAACGTGATTCCATCATGCCAAAAAAGAAGTAAAGATCATCAATGTAAAACTACTCCTCATCCAGCACAAATAATGATTAATGAGGATATGAACAGTCAATGGTTTTTAGGTCTTGTAAAAGAGACTCAATGCCAGAAAGTGACCAAACATACTTCCATATTATTAAGAATATCTTTGGTATACCATAAAATTTGAATTTGTTTTCAATGTGAAACATTAAATAAGAAAATTATGTGTTTTAAAGGCTCTTGTTCTGTTAAAATATCAAAGAGTTTCAAGACCTATTCAAGGTACTCCTGAAGTTTCTTAATGCGACCCATGTAGTCCTGGTCTTCAACAGAAAGAGTTATAGGCTTGGCATCTGCACCAGGACCATCAAACTGAAGTGGACCTGGATTTCTATAAATATCGTCCATAAGAAAGCTTGTTGCATTTAGTCTCAACATGCTGCAAACAAGATCATGAATTAGAGCATGGCCTGAATTTACAACCAATAAATGAGACCAAGCAAGTTGAGGTAAAAAAACAAAATGTGTATATTGTTAGAGATCGAATTTAAACTTTGCTACATCATCTTTGTTTAACCGTCATACTAGAAGAATGGAGAACTCAGCAATTGTCCAAACAATTGTCCACCGCCAATCTAGAATAATGTTGAAGTGTGTATTAGTTGTTAATCAAATGGATAAGAAAGTAGGAACCAAAGTTGCAAACGTCGGTTGAGTCGGTTAAATTAAAAATAATATATGTAACACTAGTCGGTAGAAGTAGCCTTTATATATAGTTGTGTTTAAGAGGTATTAGTAGTATTAGTGAAAAAAAAGGAAAGAAAGAAAAGCACAGTACCCAAAGTGTCGTAGCACTTAGAAAGGAAAAAAGACAGTGAGCGTGAGATTTGTTCATGTAATTTTTTTTTTAGCAATTCCAATACAACAGTTTCTTCATCTATTCTTTTTATTTTCTCTAAATTTCCAACAAGTGGTATCAGAGCCACGTTCGATCAAAGATGACGGAGATGATGCAATCACATATTCCAAAGTTGTCAAAGAGTAATTATGGGAATTGGAGCATTCAGATGAAGACGTTGCTAGGTTCCCAAGATATATGGGACCTTGTTGAGGATGGATACATGGAACAAGTTTTATCAGATGCTCAGAGAAAGATGCTTAAAGATTTACGAAAGAAGGACAAAAAGGCTCTTTTCTTAATTTTTCAAGGTGTTGATGAATCAACCTTTGAGAAAATATCATATGCAAAATCATCCAAGGAAGCATGGGAGATTTTACAAAAGTCTTTCCAAGGAGTTGACAAAGCTAAAAAGGTACGACTCCAATCACTTAGAGCTGAGTTTGAAAACTTAAAAATGCAGAATGCAGAGCCAGTTACAGATTATTCCTCACGAGTGCAAAAGGTGGCCAAAGAGATGAAAAGAAATGGAGAGACTTTAGATTATGTCAGAGTAATGGAGAAAATCCTACGGTCACTAACAAGAAAGTTTGATTATATAGTCACTGCCATTGATGAAGCCAAAGACTTGTCAGTTATATCTATTGACGAGCTTCTGGGTTCTCTTCAAGCTCACGAGCAAAGAATGAATCTTAATGAAGGTTCTAGCAAATTGGAGCAAGCTTTGCAAAGCAAGTTATCTCTTGATGTTAATCAAGCCAGTAGCAGTAGCTATGGACGTGGCAGAGGAAATCATGGTGGATATAGAGGAGGATTCAACACTCGAGGTGGTCGTGGCATACGCGGTGGATATAGTCAAACAAATAGAAGATTTCATACGGATGTTGTAGCATATGGACGTGATCAAGGAGCATATAATAATCGTGGTCGAGGTCGTGGTTTCGTGACCCAAGGAGGAGGAAGATTTCAACAAAGAGGTGATAAATCTCACTTGCAGTGTTATAATTGCAACAGATATGGTCATCTCCACTATTGGTGTAGAGATGCTGCTAAAGTTGCGGAGAGAAGTCATTATACAACAACTGAAGAGAAAGATGATGAACCAACCATGTTGTTCACTTACAAAGGCGAGAAAAATAGTGGGAAAGATGTTTGGTACCTTGATACTGGAGCTAGTAATCACATGTGTGGCAAAAAGGAGTTATTCACAGAACTGAATGAGGAAGTCCAAGGAGAAGTTACGTTTGGCGATCTATCAAAGATCCCAGTTAAAGGCAAAGGTAAGATTATGATATTCACAAAGAATGGAGATAGAAAATACATTTTAGATGTTTATTATATACCATCTTTGAAAAGTAATCTCCTCAGTCTCGGTCAGCTTTTAGAAAAAGGATATGATATTCATTTGAAGAATAATTCTCTCATTATGAGAAATCAAAAAGGAGAATTGATTGCAAAAGTTGATATGACAAGAAATCGTCTATTCAAACTAAACATCCAGACAAGTGCAATAAAGTGCATAAAGACTATCATGGAAGATAGTTCGTGGTCATCTTGGATTCACTGGCCTGAAGCTGCTATCAAAAGCAAAGATGGTAAATGGATTACCAATGATAAATCAACCTGATTAGTTGTGTGAAGGATGCATGAGAGGAAAGCAACATAGACAAAGCTTTGAAGTTGGCAAATCATGGAGAGCAAAAAGACCACTGCAGCTAGTTCACTCTGATATAGCTGGTCCATTTGATATTCCATCTCTTGGAGGAAATAGGTATTATATTACTTTTATTGATGATTTTAGTAGAAAAGCTTGGGTATATATTCTTAAAGAAAAATCAGAAGCTCTTGAAAAATTCAAAGAATTCAAAGTAATGACAGAAAAGCAAAGTGGTCAGTATCTGAAGATACTCAGAACAGATAGAGCGGGTGAATACACTTCCAAATTATTTGAAGAATTTTATAGGCAACATGGAATAATTCATCAATTGACAGCAGCCTACACACCACAACAGAATGGTATAGAAGAAAGAAAGAATCATACAATTCTTGATATGACAAGGAGCATGCTCAAAGAAAAGCATCTGCCAAGAACACTCTGGGCTGAAGCTGTCCAATGTGCTGCCTATCTATTGAATCGATGTCCAACAAAGAGTGTCAAGTTCAAAACATCAAATGAAGCATGGAGTGGTAGAAAGCCAGAGGTAAGCTATCTAAGAATTTTTGGTTGCATTGCATATGCCCATATTCTAGATCAGAAGAGAAAGAAGTTAGATGATAAAGGAGAAAATTGTATCTTTACTGGCTACGAGCATAGGAGTAAAGCTTACAGACTATACAATCCCCTGACAGAAAAGGTAATCATCTCAAGAGATGTGGAGTTTGACGAACAGATTACTGGAAATGGAATGATGAAGAAAAAAGAGTAGAAGGCTTATTCTTTAAAGTTGATGATAACTCAACAGAGCAAATAGTTGAAGCAGGCAATGATCAGACACCTCCACCAAGTCCTAATCCAACAACTCCTGCATCTACACCCTCAACCTTAGGAAGCAGTAGCAGTAGCAACAATTCAGGGGGAGCAGCAGCAAAGATGAGAAGCTTAAGTGATATCTATGACGCTACAGATCCGATACAAACTACCCTTGATTACTCATTATTTTGTTTAATAGCTGAATGTGATCCAGTGAGATATGAGGAAGCTGTAGAAGATGAAAAGTGGAAGAAAGCCATGAATGATGAAATTGCTGCAATCAAAAGAAATGACACGTGGGAGCTTACAACTACGCCTAAGAAACATAAGCCCATCGGAGTAAACTGGGTGTACAAGACAAAGACTAATCAAGAAGGAAAAGTGGAGAAATACAAGGCAAGATTGGTAGCTAAAGGCTACAAGCAGAAATATGGAATAGATTATGATAAGGTGTTCGCACCAGTTGCAAGGATTGACACTATCAGGCTTCTTACAGCAGTTGTAGCACAAAAGCAATGAAAGATATACCAGATGGATGTGAAATCAGCCTTCCTCAATGGTTACCTACAAGAAGAAGTCTATATTGAGCAACCACCAGGTTATGTTAAAAAAGGATAAGAAGATAAAGTTTATCGGCTAAAAAAGGCGCTATATGGATTGAAGCAAGCTCCAAGAGCATGGAACACAAGGATAGATGAATACTTTCATAAGAATGGATTTGTGAAGAGTCCGTATTAACATGCTTTGTACACGAAGAAGAATGAAGATGGGGATATGATGATCGTGTGTCTGTATGTGGATGATATAATCTTCACAGGGAATAATCCATGTATGTTTGTTGAATTTAAGAAAGCTATGACTAAAGAACTTGAAATGACAGATATTGGAGAAATGTCTTATTTTCTTGGAGTTGAAGTAAAACAAACGGAAGAAGGAATTTATATGTTATAAAAGAAGTATGCAGAAGAAATACTGAGTAGATTCAGAATGAAAGATTGCAAGCCTATTTCAACACCAATAGAAGCAGGAACGAAGTTGAAAGCTGACTCAGATAGAGAACCAGTAAACCCAACACTATTCAAAAGCCTGGTCGGAAGCTTGAGGTATTTGACTTTCACTCGACCAGATATCATGTTTGCAGTTGGTCTAATAAGCAGGTATATGGAGCATCCAAAGCAGGATCATTTCAGTGCAGCAAAGAGAATTTTAAGATATATCAAAGGAACCTTCAATCATGGATTATTCTATACACATTCCCAAGATTCAAGGTTAATTGGCTATGCAGATAGTGATTATAGTGAAGATGTAGATGATCGAAAAAGCACTTCAGGATATGCTTTTCATATTGGCTCAGCAATATTTTCATGGTCATCAAAGAAACAACAGACAGTTGCTCTATCATCATGCGAAGCTGAATACATAGCCGCAGCAGCGTGCACGTGTCAAGCGATTTGGTTAGAGAATATTTTGAATGAATTTCATTATGAGCAAGAAGGTCCAATTACTATATACGTAGATAACAAGTCTGCTATATCACTTGAAAAGAATCCAGTCTCCCACAGCCGAAGCAAGCATATTGACACGAAATATCATTTTATTCGGGAGCAAGTTAAAAACAAAGTTGTGGAATTAGTCTACTGCAGAACTGAAGAACAATTGGCAGATATTTTTACGAAGCCATTGAAGACAGATGTGTTCAACAAACTCGAAAATATGATTGGCATGCAAAGTCAAATTTGAGGGGGAGTGTTAGAGATCGAATTTAAACTGTGTTACATCATCTTTGTTTAACCGTCATACTAGAAGAATGGAGAACTCAGCAATTGTCCAAACAATTGTCCACCGCCAATCTAGAATACTGTTTAAGTGTGTATTAGCTGTTAATCAAATGGATAAGAAAGTAGGAACCAAAGTTGCAAACGTCGGTTGAGTCGGTTAAATTAAAAATAATATTTGTAACACTAGTCGGTAGAAGCAGCCTTTATATATAGTTGTGTTTAAGAGGTATTAGTAGTATTAGTGAAAAAAAAAGGAAAGAAAGAAAAGCACAGTGCCCAAAGTGCCGTAGCACTTAGAAAGGAAAAAAGACAGTGAGCGTGAGATTTGTTATTGTAATTTTTCTTTTTAGCAATTCCAATACAACAATTTCTTCATTTATTCTTTTTATTTTCTCTAAATTTCCAACATATATAAATAGTGAGAGGAAAGGAGTAAGTACATATACACATAACTGACCAAGAGGAGTACAAATGAAATTCCCTAGTTATATTTTATAATCCATGTGCAGGCATATACAAATACATCATACAACATGACAAAAAGTCTTACTCATATGCTTTTCCTCTCAAGTCAACAGTAGCTGGATGAATAGTAGGTTTTCCAATTGATGTGGATCCTGGATTTGGAGACCAGCGCTTCACTGTCATCATAGCCGGAAGTTCATCACAAACAGACAAAAAGCTGAACATTCTCTACCATGAAAAGCATTGATATATAATACAAAACCATCATGAATAACCATTAAATAGGGGATTCAAGCAAAAAACATGAAAAAAAACAAAGACATACTGCAATTGGAGAAGCCCCACATCGCCACTTGTTTACAGGATTCTTCAGGTTAGTTGCAGTTGCCATGTATCCATTTAAACCGGCAGCTAGTATATGATAGCAGATGTGTCCAAGAACCTGCAATAATATCAAAAAGTTATTAACAAGAGGAAACACTTAAAGATGATGCTTATTAAAAGGGCTAATCAAAGAAAACTGAATCAACATACATATCCATAATCACAGTCAAATTTTGATGGCAGAGATCCACGAGCTTGATAATCGAAAAAATGGCAAATGGCACTGAATTTCTTTCCCTTGTATGTGCCTTCTTTCTGTCAAAGTAACAACAATATTTTTAAACATCCAGGCATAAGTGGATAATTTAAGGCCAGGTCCACAATGCTTTCTGGACTATCAAGCGAAGGAGGGAAATAGCCACAAACAAACAAACAAATACATAAATAAATCCATGCATAATAATCTGTTGAAGTGCAAAGAAAATGGTTGCCAATCCAGTGAAGGGTATATAGAAGACAGAATGGAACATATACCGTTGGAATCTATAAGCCTACTATGTTCCTTTTAGGGATGGAGTCACTATATGGGTTATACCTCTAGCATAGGTAAAGACCAAGCTAGTAGGTACTATTCCAAGTATGAATGATAACAGATTATAATGGGGATAGGGAGTGTGTATGTATGTGACTCAAGAATAATAGGCAGAATAACGATACATAAGATGCCCTTCCTTGTGTGAGGAGAGGGATATTTATAGGGGAAGGAGATGTTGAACCTGTGCGGGTTGGTGAGGAGGGGGTCAACCTTCCTTGGGATCAATTAGGGGTGGCTGACACTGTTATGATAGTAGTGATGTAGCCCCTATGCCTGGCGATGTCAGCGTATGACGATGGGGTAGTTACCACATATGGTATCTGGGCGGTCTCCCAGGGAGTTGGAATCGATCCCAAGGTGAGGCATTTTGGTGTCTCACCTAGGGAGGCAGTCGCCTTGGGGGCAGAAAAGCTGAAAGGTTGGTAGTTCTGACGTGGATAAGGATAAAGGGTTTGGGCTTAGGTCGTTGGGCCATTATGGCGCCATCTAGAACATAACATAGACCCAGTGACAATACCTGATGCTTGCTTATCTATGCTTCCACAAGGTATGCTAGTAGTTTCTCAGTCTCAATCTGCGAGTCATTAAAAAGAAAGGAGAATAAAGACATGAAGGAACTGAAATTCTAGCAATTCATATGAACAGAAAAACATCCAGTGATTATTACCTGAGATAACTGTGCTGAGTCATCTGATCCAGGGTAAAGGAGCAGCTGCAGCATTGAAGATATTAGTTAGAATTTTTGTTATACTCTTTAGAACCAAATTGACACAAGGCCAATTTTCAACACGATAAATAAGAGTTTACCTGTTTCCTAATAAAGGGTGGCATAAATTCAAATAAAGCAGATGCCCATGGTGAAAGGTGAGAAGATATATTGTCAACAGCAACACCTTGTCTGAGTAAACCATGAATTTCCTGAGGTACAAAAGACTAAGGTTGTATCCTCTATCATAAGAGAGAGAAAAATTGTAACGATAACAACTAACGTCTATGTCAAAAAAGGAAACTCCTTTTCTAAAGCTTCAACAGTCTACAGTGACTTGAAGAAACATATACAAATGCATGAACATTTGATTGACAAGAGTTTCAAAATGCATCATGCTCAGGTGGTGCCTGACTCTTAAGGAATGGGGATTTACCTTTAAGAGTGCATACATTTCAGGAATGCTCTATATCAGCATGAGAAAAATTAATTCATATAAATAATATATAAGATAAGATTTGATAATATAAGATCGATAATATAAGGCTTAATTGTATAATATGAAATATTTTTACAGCAATTTTCCCTATTAAAAATTCATTAATCTTTTATAAGTGTTAAGTTACTTTTTAAATTAAAAAATTTAATTCAGCAAATTAATAAATAAAAATTATATAATTATTAAAAAATTAAAAACATTTTCCTTCACACGAGACGAGACTAACATGAAAATACTAACTTTTATCATATAAGTTTAATATTTCTCATATCGTAGGAAATAAATTTATCTTCTAATTGTAATACAAGCACTCATGTATCGAAACTACAAATTGTAATAGTTCATACTTATCGCCATGCCAACTCTTCTATTGATTTTCTTGCTACTCTCTCCCTCAATAATTCTTCAATGTAAGATGAGTCATATTTTACCAATCCTCTCATTCTTTGAAGCGTCTTCTCCAGGCGGACATTGCTCGCGGTGTTCATCCCAAATGCGGACAGGGATATCTTTTGCTTCTTTTATTTAGTGTGTTTTTTTTTTGTTTTTTATATATTTATTTTTTCTTCTCTTTTCTCTTGTCTTGTTTCTTGATTTCTTTTCATGTATTAAAAAAAATATCTTTTACATATACATAAAAATATATAAGGCCTATATAAGAAAAAAAAATATAAGCCAACATATTTTTATATATGTTTAATAGATGGGAAAAATATCTATTCTTTAAAATGACAGATGTTATTCCTTAGATAGAAACATTAAACATTTGCTATATTATTAAAAAAAAAAAAAAAAAACACAATAAATAGTTTTAAGTAATTTTCTGCAAAACGACTTCGTTTTACCCATGGACATTACAAAATTTTCTCTTCACCCTTATCCACCTTATATTGAACCATCCCTTTGAACCTGTGGCCTTCGTCTCCCATAAACGCTACTCGCCATGGCTGCAGCAGCAGCAGCGTGTATGAGTTTCAACATATCAACAGCGTTTAAAGGACTTTCCTTATCTTCTTCATCTTCCTCTTCCTTCTTCACTGGTGGTGGTGCTTCCCCGCTTCTCCGCGTGGGTCCCACCTCGTTCGTGTCACTCCCTCGGAGGTCCCCTCTTACCATTCAGAACGCACACAAGAAGGGTGCCGGAAGCACCAAGAACGGCCGCGATTCCGAGGGCAAGCGACTCGGAATCAAGATTTACGGTGAACAGCGCTGCAAGCCAGGTTCCATCATCGTTCGTCAACGTGGAACCAAGGTTGCTTCCTAACTACCTCTTCGATTTTGCATTTTTGGAATCCTTTTCTATTGTTTGTTACCATGTATTTGTAAGAGGTTAATTACTTGATTCGAACATGTGATGTTCAGGTCACGTGGCAACAACGTTAAGTGGTGAATAAATAGTGTTAGATAGTGGTATGTCAATTAATTATGATGGGTTGCTATATGGATTGTTCTTTGATGTGCAAAACTTATGATATGAAATGGAACTTGATATAGTTGAGGATTAAGGCTAAGTTTTCCAACTTTTGTGATTTGTTGATTTGTATGTTGTTTCATTAAAATCTGTCAAATAAAATGAGGGAGATGTTACAGTTATTTATGAAAAAATTTACAACTCTTACTACTAAACTAATTATAATTTATTGAGAATTAATAATTAATTAATAAATGTATCCAATAAATTATAACCATTAGATTGATAGAAATCAACTCTGATTAGTTTAGTAGTAAGAGTTGTAAAAATTTTCAGTAGTAAATATAACCGTCCTATCATTTGGCTTAAACTTTGCAGTTGTGAAAACATGACATAATTTAGGCTAGAAAATGTATGGTGTCCAATCTATTGGTTAGAAAATGAATAAAAAACCATTTCTCATTAAACCTCAACCAGTGAGAGTGGGATGAGTACAATCCTATTATGCAATAGTTGCAAAAAAGCTGTTTCACGGATTTGAACTAGTTACTTTTCAGTCGGTCACGAAGGAACAATTTTACTATAACTGATTAGTTTAATTGCTTGTGTAATCAACGATGTTGTAACAGATTCTTTTGATGGTTGCTCATATGATAGGGTTATTCCTTAACTTTTATAACACACTTTACAGACCGGAAGAACTTCTTTATTTGAATTGTATGTTGAGGGTAATAATGCTATTGAGTGTTGAGAAAAGTAATGAAGTTGGCAAAGTTGCTGTCTAGTCTACAGTCAATCTTTGCCTTTCTAATAATAAATTCCATTCAAATTGACCCTGGTTTTTCGTACATACTGTAGAATCCTTAGTGCTATAATACTATTTTCTAAGTTGTAAGTACTTCTCTTTGCAAAACTTGAAGTATCACCCAGGAAAGAATGTGGGGCTTGGCAAAGACTATACCATCTTCTCCTTGATTGATGGAGTTGTAAGATTTGAGAAACATGGACCTGACAGGAAAAAGGTTAGATAAAGTTTTTTACAGCTTGATATATGTGGTCTATAATCCTAGAGAGTACAAATTAACGAGCTATGCAAGTTCTATTATTACAGATTAGTGTTTATCCACAAGAAATTCCGCCTAAGAACCCCAACAGCTATAGAGCAAGGAAGGCAGCATACTTCAGGATGAGGCGTGAACGCAAGAAAGCTAAACTAGAAGCAAGAATACTTCGATCCCAGCTGGTGTTGGCTTCTGCTGATGATGCTGCAATCTCTAATCCAATGTGCTAATTCTGCTTCACTCACTTAAATGTGTAAAATCCCCCCTTCCAATTTTTTTTGTTTTTGTGTACCTGCGAAATAGAACTTGATACAGTTGTGGATTAAGGCAAAGTTTTCCAGCTTTTGTGATTTGTTGTTGTATTCAAATTTTTCAAATAAATGATCATTTGGCTTCAACTTTGCAGCCTGGGAATATAAACAATCAAACATGACATAACTTAGGTGTTAGAAAATGAATTCAAAAAGTAAAAAATAAAATAAAAAGTCTTGTGGATAGTTTAGTTGCATTGTGTAGTCGACTACATTGCAACCGATTATTTTGATGGTTAATTGATGAACTGTTAGTGTAACCTTTAGCAATGTATTAAGTTTTAATGAAGTAGCAAACTAGGTTGTCTTTGTTAAAGGGCAGGGAAATTGAAACAATTACGGAACACTCATTCACTTGACATTTGTTTTGTTCTATAATTATCCGTTTGATGAATAATAGGATTTTTGCTTGATAAGTCACATATTATATACATTTTCCTTCACAAGCTATCTCAATTTGATATTTCGTTTGGAAACATTGGCATGAAGATTTCACTAGTTATATTTTATTTGTTTTAATGATGAAATTTTTTTGGAGCATAAACATATAATTTATATATTGTGTTGGTGCTTAAACTGATGAGTGGAAAGCCATATTTGCATATCTTCAAACTGAAGAGTATAAAGCCATATCTGGAGTGAAGAACTAACTCAAAAAAGACTAATAGTCAAACTCACAGGAAGTGGTACCATCCAGTGTTTACAAATGAAGAGATAACTCATTTAAGAGAAGTCTCAGCGGAGAAGAATTTTGAACTCATGAAAGAGTATGCAGTGAACAACAGAAAAGCCAACTCATGAAAGAATGCTTCTTGGATTACAGGCTCTAAGAAGAGTTAACCTGTAAATTGAACACTGGACCATTGTGATGCAATTTTTGACTCTGAGTGATTGGTTGTTCATGATGAGTAGAACAGATAATAGTATATCTTACCGCACGCTCCAACTAAGGCTTCAATCAAGGAATGATATCCTAGAGGACTGCTATTCAGTTTTAAAAAAAAAAAATTGACAAAATTAAATCAACTAAATTCAATAATGGTCTTGGACAAGATAAAGTGGTATGAACTACTAGAATTATATATCCGTCCAGAGTCAATAAAAATGCTAACTCATTCTGTTAAAAGTTCCAACAGAAATTTATATTCTGGCATGCCAGCAAAGAGAACTTGCAAAAAAATGGATTTCAAGATGGAACGATCAATGGTATGTAAGAGATAATTTTTTGCCTTCAGATCATTCAGTTTTGCTATGAGCTGCTCGTTGTCTTAAGCTCCTTCTGCTGGTTTAACAATGTCATTCGTAATAACATCCTAATATTCATTAGATTGAAGGAAGTTCTCTATCAACATGCTCCAATGATCATAGTGACCATCTAAACGTGAAATGACTACAAATGCAAAATTAGAATTTGTAGCCATGACTCTATATTTTTTTTACAACTCTCTTCCCTCGCGTGTTTGACTCGTAACCTAGCACTCGATACCATTGTTAAAAGTTAAAATTCTAAATAATTGGAACACATACAATATATTAGAAAAGGGAATGCTTCGTTTATTCTTCTTCCAATACACAAGCCTATTATTATAGGCAATACAAAAATAAAATAAAAATTAAAGCATACCAATGACAAGACTCATTACACAACCAACAAAGAGTCACATTACATTACCAATAAACACTCGTAAACATCCATGAATATCCATTAGACTGCTCATAACACCACACCGTTATACACTTAATAAACATCAACAACATCACAATTATTTAACTTTGTAACTCACGCAGAAACAAAGAGACAAATGACTTTTCAACCCGAAGATGTGCTTAGAATCTTCCCTAACCACTTTTAGGAAAGTTTATGTGGGGGAGCAGAGGTGAAGCCGTTGGAAGGTCACAGATTAGCTAAAAAGTTATTGTGATTGAAAAGTTGGAATGAGTGATTAACACGGGAGAAGCCTCCATCAATCATAAGATTCTCTCCACTTATATACCTAGCATCATCACTTGCTAGGAAGAGCACAGCATTAGCCACATCATCAGTAGTTAATTCTACACCTTTCAGGTTTGCAACACTCCCAATTAAAGCATGATAACCGGCCACAGCTTCAACAGTTTTCATGTTCTCAGGCAAATCAGGCAAACCTAAACCTGTTAAGATTGCATAAGGTGACACACAGCATTCTTTGACCCTGTATATGCATGTGGTGCTAACCCCCCTATGACACTTGCAACACTGCAAGTAGAAATGATGGAACCCTTCTTATGTGGGATCATAATTCTAGCAGCATGTTTCATTCCATGGAATACTCCCTTCACATTTATATCAAATACCTTCTCAAATTCTGATGAGTCCACATTGAGGATATCAGAACAAACTGATCCAGTGATTCCAGCATTGTTGACTATGATGTCAAGGGTGCCAAATTTACTAACAATGAAGTCCACTGCATTGCGAACATCATCTTCTAATGTAACATCACAATGGACAAAACATACATTTGCTTCATCACCGAGGGATTCACAGACTTTCTTTCCAAGGTTGTCTTGAACATCAGCTATACAAATTTTAGCACCATGGATATGGAACAGGCGAACAATGCTTTCTCCAATCCCAGAGGCCCCACCTGTAACCAATGCTACTTTGCCTAGTAATCTGAGGAAAATAGAAAATAGGTAACTTCAAGTCACATAATTGTGGAATTTTCCATACAAAATTATGCTTTATGGAACTTTGAAACCTTAGATGATACCATTAATAATAGACACTTAGATATACAATTCTAAATTATATTAGAGTAACATTGCTCTCAAAATGAATAACTCCATGGCTCAAATTAAAACTTTTAAATTATAGCGCCAAGTAATAAAATGACATGCGGACCAACAACCATTGGTTGAAGATAAGGAACTTGCTCGGTCTCGAGTTTCAATCATTGGAATGGATAAAATAGTATTGGAAGAGACCCTCCTAATATGAGTTCAATATTACTCGAACTAGATTAAACAGGCTTGAACTATTTATTAATCGGTTTATATCTAGCGGGTGTCCAAATATATATGTCGACACAACACAACATATATTTGACACGACACGAATATATTAATACGAACACAATAAGAATTTTCTTCGACACAACACGATCGCAAATTTTGCGGATTCACATGATACGAATGAAACACAAATTATGGGTCAAAACGGTAAATGACAAATAGAATTAAAAAATGGGTCAAAATTAAAAAAGAGTAAAGCCTTTTTTGGGTCCCAAACAAAAAATACGATCCTTATTTTAGTCCTTTACAAAAAAAAAAAGTCGTTAGGTCCCTATGAAATTCAAAGTGAACCCATTTTAGTCCTTTCGAGGACGAATGTGAGTCTTTTTTGAATTTGTGAAGGACCACGATTTCAACTAAATATGTTCACTTTGAATTTCTAAAGTACCTCAAACACTATTTTTTTTTTTTGTAAGAGATTAAAGTGGAATCGTATTTTTTTGTTAGGGACTCAAAAAATGCTTTACTCATTAAAAAAAATGGGTTGAAATGATATTGACACGACATGAATTTTTTTGTAGGTCAACACAGTATGAATTTTTGTGTCCTGTTGCAAGTCGACCCGAGATCATAACATGTTTTGAAACCCCTATTTATATCTAACCGTTATAGATAAAAATAAAATTAACGGCTAAAATTAATAATACATAAAGAATTTTAAAAATTCAAATAACGTCCTTTAGACATTATCTTTTATTTGTTTAAACCACTAAACTCTCTCAAATAATATATATATATATATATATATATATATATATATATATAAATAAGGAAAGGTTATATTTATAAACTTTTTATTTTTAAACTCTTACAAACTACATTAAATATAACCAGTCATATTTTAATTAAGATTGTATAACCGGTTATACTAATTTGTAAAAAATATTTATAAACAGATTGTTCCCGTAAAAAAAAGCCAAAGCTTCATGCAAAAACAGGATAAACTACAACAATAAAGCCACTATTAGCTGAACCTTGGTGTTGGAGGCGAAGACAGAACCAAGGTGGTGGACATGGCTGTATGCACTTTCTCTCAGTCTTTTCTCGTCCTATAGTTTGTTGATAGTGTTGTGGCTGATCATATTCATTTTTCATTTCATGTTCCTCCTTTTAAAGTAAGATTTCTGTGTTTTCTTTAACAAAAATTCATGTCGACATTACTGGAGTAGTTAGGGGTAGTTGTTGCTGATCATCTGTATATGATCATGTCAGATGACAACCAGAGGTTGTACGCACCTCCAATCTATCTTTCATGTCCTTCACTTGGCAGATGGATCCATTCCGGTTATGCTGAATCAATGCTCTTATATTTTATTTTATCAGGATATTATCTCAATTATTCATGGATAGATCAAACAAGAAGAAAAAATAATCATTAACTATTCGCTGTTGATTTATGAATTAATTAATTAATTTTACAGATTATATCAAAATGAAAAATACTCTTAGGTTTATGTTTCTTATGTTATAGGAGATATAAATTTATCTCATATACACATAAAAGGGTTTAGGTACGTATTTTCTTTTTCTCCCTCTTTTCCTAACATGGGTAACACACATATTTTTATATATATAGTAGATAAATTTATCTCCTACAATATGATAAAGATTAAACCCTTAAATTAATATGTGAAACGGACACACCGTCTTGTCTATCCCTTCGCTATGTCTTTCTTATCCTTCACCTTGTAGAGACTAGAGAGTAAGGGTGAAAGTGGACTGGGTTGGGCCAAACATTGCCTTGTGTTCCGGATACTACTTACTTAGGCCCACCAGATGAGCTCAATCGCTTAAAGTCCATATCTAAAACCTTCTAGAGGGCATTCATGGCAAGCCATAGAGGCTCACTACTGGGACATTCCTCATCCTGCACTGCTGCCACACTGACAGGGAGCAGCTTGATGAGACAGCTCATGGGCTGACCAGCTCAAGCCCCCATAGAAGAGAGGAACCTCCTCTCTAAATACCTCTCTCAGACATGGAGAGGGAATCTTCTTCTCCCCCATTCCTCCCATATGTTGTCATACATTCACACTCCCCCCCTTGAGCACATACATGGGAAGCACCACTAGTGCCTTGTTCTCTACCCTTGCTACTATGGACACCCCTATATCAACATACTTCACCCTCCACATGGGAGACATTTATGTACCACTATGAGTACACCTTGAAAAGTCCAAGCCTACGCCAACAAATTTTAATTTGGTTTGGCCCAAGCCTAGTATGAGTCTAACCATTAGTCTGACTTGGCCCATTTATAAAAAAAACAAATTGTCTGGCCTAGCCCGTTAGCCTATTAATTTTTAACTTCAAAGCAGAACTATTAATCAAACTTTACAAAATACTCAAATTCTGTTGCTAAACTAAAAATCATAATTTCAACGTCCAAACAGAATCATGAATCACAACAAAGCTCATACAATCTGCATTTAAGTCACTTACAAAAGCAAAATGCTTAAACTAAATAACATATATTTCATCAGATCCAACAAACAAATCCATACTGCGTAAATTAAAATAACTACATGAATCCAACAAACACGTCATGATGCTTGTAGTAAATATAACCTTCCCCAAAAATATTTTAATATATTCATATACACAATCTAATATGCTGAGATGTTGGCTCCTCCTACATAAGAAATAAAGTCAGATTTCTATTAAAATATATAATTAAATTATAAATAATTAAAATTGATTGAGTTTATATCTTTTATTTTTTCTTCAAGGAATACTTATTCTATTATATTTTATTTAAAATAAATAGTACAATATAGGCCGGCCTGTAGGCTTATAGACCAGACCTTATGAAAGTGGACCTACGGCCTTTTTATTAAACAAGTTTTTTCAAGGCTCAAGCCCACCTTATTTTACGAAATATACTAGGTCAGGTCTGACCTGACGTAAGCTGAGCTGTGGACCCCTATAAGCCGGCTGGCCCAGTTTCACCCCTACTAGAGAGTAACGTTTCTTGTAATATTTCATTTCATGGGAATATTCTTCCCCGTGTTAAAATTTCATATAATCTTATTTTAAGTATTTATCTCTCCTTCTATAAATTAAAATTTATAAATTAGATAAATACTAAAGTTTTAATACGCAATTGTATTAAAAAATTAATAGGTAGAGAATTTTGTGAATTAATTTGATAATTGACGAACAGTGGAGAAATAAAAAAAATAAAAAATCAACGTAAAGGGATTTATTTCCGATTCAAAGTAAGGTTTGTATGCTTTACGTACGTGGCAATAATTTAGAAACAATGACCCGTTTAATGCAATTTAAAAAGTTGAAATAATTTTATTTTCATTCATATAAATCTAATGAAGTGAGTGTTACACCTAGGGGTGTAAATTGGCTGAGCTGGGCTTTGACCTTTTTGGCCCAAGCCTACGTCAAAAAAAAATTCAGCCTATCTGGCCTACTGGCCTATTAAAGACTTTATTTGTAGGCCAAGCCCGGCCTATTTTTACAAGTAAGAAAGCCTGACATGGCCTATAGGCCTTGTAGACCTCTCACTGTAGATACTAAGCAAAAAAATAATTGTATAGAGCAAAGAAAGTTCCATTCATGCATGCACTAATACTTCTCATAAGAAAAAAATGACAAACAAGAAAGACTCAACATAATACCCCAGCTCTAGAATGTATATCATAGAGGAATAGAGTCAAAGAAATGGAAAAAATAAGAAAAATACAATTATTGGATGCTGAAATAAAGTCTACAAGAGAATGTCATTTATCTAAAAATCTTTAAACCACCATCAAGACAAGGGAGAGAAGAGTATTATTGAAAGATCTTCATCAGTAACATCATAATCCAGCAAGGTACCCATTACTCCATGGTATTAAGCTGCAACAGCATGTAAGATTTGGAGACATTAGAAAAGTTTTCCTTTCATAAAATAAAATAGCACAAAAAGTAAGAGATATTGGTATTTGGCACTTTGCGTCTTTGCCACATAAAATAAATATTATTTTATTATTTTATTTTAATAAATTAAATAGGCCAGCCTACAAGGCTGTAGGCCGGGCTTAACAAAATTGGCCTATGGCCTATTTGTTAAAAAAGCTTTTTTATAAGCCTAAGCCTACTCTACTTTTCTGAAAGGTCGGGCTCAATGTAGGTCGGGCTGGGCCAGCCTGGCCCATTTACACCCCTAGTTACACCTAGGGGTGAAAGTAGGTTGGGTTGGGCCAAGCTTTACCCTGAAAAGCTCAATTCTACACAAAAAAATTTCAATTTTGCCTGGCTCAAGCCTTGTATGAGTCTAATTCTTAGCCTGGCTTAGCCCATTTATAAAAAAACAAATGACCTGACCTAGTCTGTTAGCCTGTTAACTTTTAACTTCCAAGCAGAACCATGAATCAACTTTACAAAATACTCAAATTCTGTTGCTAAACTAAAACTCATATTTTCAACGTCCAAACATAATCATGAATCACAACAAAACTCATATAATCTGCATTTAAGTCACTTTCAAAAGCAAAATGCTCAAACTAAATAACATATATTTTATCAGATCCAACAAATAAATTCATACTATGTAAATTAAAATAATTACATGAATCCAACAAACACACCATGATGCTTGTAATAAGTATAACCTTTTCCAAAAATCTTTTAATATATATATATATATATATATATTTTTTTGGTACATTGCCAGGAGGTATCCCCATTCAACCTTCTCCGGGCACCATGCCCTCAGGGTACGGCCCGTTTGGGCTAGCCCCTCATTGTAACAGTGGGTGCACTAAGCTTCGCAACCGAAGAAAGGACGAGACTAATCCCCCAACCGAAGATTTTTTGGCTTATCCTCTGGCCTCCAAAGATTTTCCAAGAAACTGCTTGAGACAGGGTTTGATCCCTGCACCAAGCAATCCCTTGAGAGCTCAACTGCCAACTGAGCTACCCTTGGGGTTATCTTTTAATATATTCATATACACACTCTAACATGCTGACATGTTGGTTTCTCCTACATAAAAAATAAAGTCAGATTTCTATTAAAATATAATCGAATATAATTAAGTTATAAATAATTGCAATTGATTAAATTTATATCTTTTGTTTTTCCTTAAAGGCATACTTATTCTATTTTATTTTAATTAAAATAAATAATACAATAAAAGCCAGCATATAGGCTTATAGGCCAGGCTTTGAAAAAGTGGGCCTACAACATTTTTATTAAACAAGTTTTTTCAAGGCCCAAGGCCGGTCTATTATACGAAATATATTAGGTCAGGTCTGGCCTATCATAGGTAGAGCCGTAGGCTCCTGTAGGCCGGTCCGGCCCAGTTTCACCCCTAGTTTACACTTTATTTATATGGGATTAATCTCGCACGTCCCTTATACGGGACTGTCACGTGTCGCTGGGTAAATTCATAAGACTAGTCCTGCACCCACTTTCTGCGATACTGCTACTAGTTAACAACGATTAACCCACGGTTTTTTTTTCAAATACGTATGCGGATGAAATATGACAGTCTCGCAGGGACACTGATCAATCCAATAATTATATTGGGCTAGATCACATACCGTTAAGTTTGGTCCACTAAGTATTTGGTATTTGCTAGGATTAGTGCTATGAGAAGAGGTGGCAAAGTGGGCGGTCCGCCCCGCCTTGCCCCACCCCGCCAAAAAACGAGTCAGCCCGTCCCGCCCCGCTTTTGAAAGTGGACTGAAAAACTCAGCTCGCCCCGCCCCGTTTAGCGGGTTGGGCAGGTTGGCCTGCCAGCCCGAGCCTATTTTACACTGACCCGCCTCAGCCCGCCTATGCCCGCCATCAACCCGCCAAAAAATGAGCCCACCTCGCCCCGTTTGGCGAGTTGGGCGAGTTGGCCTGCCGACCCGAGCCCGTTTTGCCGGCTCTAGCTATGAGTTGTAACTCCTATAGGATATATATTTGAGCGGAGGAATGCACTATGAGATGAGAGGTCTGGCTTTGTGTAAGAACCTGCACCGTTAATTAAGGTATTTAATTAATTAATTATGCAAAATTAGGAAATGATTCCATAATTGACCCTAATAATTATTTATGAGGCTTAATAATTATAATAAGTGGGTTAGAATGCTGAAAGTCACTTTTCGAAAGAAAAGTGCAGATACCGGTTCTGCTAGTCGGTATCAATGCGTACCGAAAAAGTATCCCGGAAAATTAAAGTAAGTACATGATAATTACTAGAATATTATGTAGGACTTGTAGAACGAGTTTCAAATCCAAATAATGAGAACTAGTGCTAGAAACCGGTACTGGCTTTGAAAAGCGCGTACCGGTAAGGTGCTCAGAAAAATATGATAATTCTTGAAAAATTGTGTAGTTTCAGAATCCAAAGTTTGGGATTAAAATGCTAAGCTTAGCAATTAAAGTTAATACTGTGTGTTTAAGTGTGTTTGGGCTATAAATACTCTTATTATGGACACAAAACCCTAGGATTAGATTTCTATACGTGAGTTTGGGGCTGACCATCTGCTGGTTACTGTTCCATTGGTTTTCCCTACCATTTCTTGAGCCAAGTTGTGATCTTTCTTGATTTTCTTCACATTTCCTCCTTGTAAACACTTGTGGGTGGCTTGGTGAGGGTGAGAGATAGCTTGTCTTGGTGTTCCAGCTACTGTGTTTGAGGGGAGTAGGCTGAGTTTGAGAGTTGGAGAGGAGTCATCTTGTTCTTGGTGTTTTGAAGCTTCAAGGAGCCTCCTTGTTGTGTAAAAGAACCACCTTTGTGCACCATTTTCGTGTGCAGTGAGAGACAGAATCTTGGAAGTGTCTAGTGAGCTCCAAGAGCATCTCTATTCTGAGTTTTGAGCCTTGGTATGTTGTACCAACCTTTAACTTGAGTTTTAAGGCTTAAAAATGGTACCTTGATGCACCTAATGACTAAAAGATGATGACTTGTTGTTGGGTAATGTTGAACACGCCTAGCAATGCATGATTAGGTGTTTAAAATCGGTAAAAAGGGAACCTTTAAGGGATATCTTCACGAAAATGCAGAAACTGCATTCTGTCGTGAAATATCCGGATATTTGTCGAACAGATATCCGGATATTGGATATCCGGATATGTGGTTTTGGGATATCTGGATATTGGATATCCGGATAGGTGAATCTGTATATCCGGATATTGCATATCCGGATATGGACAGTGAGATATCCGAATATTGCATATCCAGATATGGTCCCGAGGAATATCTGGATATTCTGGGATTTCGTGGAACAGTAGCTGTGTTGTGTGTACAGTAGGCTATTGGGGGTTTGTGGACCCTAGTTTAATGAAGTTGAACTTCTGTATTTAATGGACTAAGTCAGAATCATGGGATTAAGGGCTAGTGGTTTTGATAGAAGCTTTAAGACTTGAAAACGTAATGAAAAGGCGTTGTCTTTAATTTGTATGCATGTGGTACATGTTTATTGATTTATATTTGGTCCATATCAGATTGTGATCTGTTGTGATTGGACTTTGAGCTTGTGGCATTGGATATCTAGCTTAGAGGTAAGCTTTCGTGTCATTGGTTTAGCCATGTTGAGGTTCCACCATGTCCCATGGGGATATGGTATATGCATGCTGTGTTACATGCTTTTGATATTTTGGAAATGCTGTTGAGCTATTGTATGTTAGTGCCTTGTTGATATGCATGGAGGTGTTCCACCTATACGGTAAGCCTGAGTATGTAGAACATACAAGAGGGTGAGGCTGTGGGTGAGGTGCAAGCGGTGTTCCTTGTACTACATGTAGGGAATAGACGTATTCCTACATTTCTCTGGCCAGTAGATAGTGATTACACACATGCCATAGATATATGTTGCACTACATAGTTTTGGAACTGATAATGATATAAATGCTTTTAGAACTTATATTGCACATGTAAGTGAGCTTGGGGTGGAAGATCCTTGAGGACCCCTTGTCTTACTAAGATTTCTTGTTTAGAGATCTCACCCCACGTTTGGGGAATGCTTATTTCAGGGTCAGATAATGTTGAGACCTCAGGCGGCAGGAGACCGGAGCTGAGTTAGATTGCTGTTATATTATGCTGCCATGATTGGATGCTGGATTTGCATGCTGCTTATATGCTTATAGCTTCAGTTTATGTTTATGGAGTTTATGTTGAGACTGGTTGTTTACTATGTTTATTTGGTGAGTATGGGGATTGTCCATGACACATAGTATTGGTATGTCTTGAGTCTCTTGGTGTTGTAATAATGTATCAGGATATTGTCTGGATTACTTGATGTAATGCCATGATTTAGATACACACTTTATTTATATATTGAGGTATTTCAGTAGATGTCTTATTGCAATTTACATACAGGCGATATTTTATGAAATTGATTAAGTAATCAAGTTGGTAATTGATAATGATGTCATAATTGAAAAGAAAAAGAATATTCCGCATTTTTAATTAAGCACCGCTTAATACAATGTAATGTTAATATTCCGGGTATACACGAGGTGTTACATTTTATGGTATCAGAGCAACGGTTCAAGGGAAAAGCATGTATGTATTGCAATGATTAGGATGTTTGGTTGTGTCTGTTTTGTGTGTTTGCTCCGTCGAGCATTATTATGATAATGCATATGTGACCACATTGCTTGGGCCTGATCAACTCATAATTTGTGTAACTTGTGCAGAGTCATGGTAAGACCCGGGAGAAACCGCGAGACTTCGGAGGATCGGCCCGATCCTGTCCTGGCTGCATTGGTTGAGATGCAGGCGGCCCGACAAGCCGACCAAGAGGCCATGAGAATGGCAAACCAGGCCATGTTGGACGCCATTAGAGAGGCGAACAGGAAGGCCACTGAGGACGTGTTGGAGGCCAACCGTCTGGCGAACATGACGTTGTTCAGAGTCATGTTGGAGGAGAAGAGGAATGGCCCTGATGTTGGTCATGCTCCTCCGCCACCACCTCCACCGCCACCGCCACCACCAGCTCCACCCAGTCTGCAGGATGACTCTCAGAGTCAGATGTGAGATGGCAGTCACCTTACGGGGGCCATGCAGACCGTCCCTGTTTTTGTTGAGGATCGTGATGAGATCGATCGCCGGCTAAATGCTTTCCGTAAGCATAAGCCACCTGCCTTTGATGGATCCTTTGATCCTGTTGCTGCGGCACGTTGGCTACAGGCGTTGGACAAGATATTTCGGGTCATGCAGTGCACAGATTCACAGAAGTTGATGTTCGTTACTTACATGCTGGAGGGCGATGCCCATGAGTGGTGGACAAACCTTTCTCATGTCTAAGAGATGCAGGGTCATGTGATGACTTGGCCTATGTTCGAGGATTTCTTCTTGGGTCAGTACTTTCCATATGACGCTCAGGAGAGGCAGCAGGGAGAATTTGACAGATTGGTTCAGGGCTCGTTGTTTGTGGACGAGTACCTGGCCAAGTTCAACCAGTTGGTGAAGTTTGCACACTTCAGGATGGCGAGGCCTACTCCTAAATTTCTGGCAGCTAAGTTCCGCAGGGGACTTAGTAAAGATATTGCTGGTTACCTAGCTGGTTCTGCTTCTAGAGATTTTGGGACACTGGTTCAGCAGTGTCGTGATATTGAAGATTACTACAGCTCGAGTAAGGCCAAGAAGGCCAAGGTTGCTGAGGCGACGAAGGTTGCAGCTGGTAGTTCCACTTCTTGGCGAGACAGGAAGTTTGGGAACAAGGGCAAGGGTAAACAGTTGGCAGCTCGGCAGGCGCCGAGTTAGTTCAAGAGGACTTATGCTCAGGGGAGTGCAGCGAGACCTCTTGCTCCCAAGTGTTCGGGATGCGGGAAGACTCATTTTGGGTCGTGCTCTACCGGTCAGTTGATTTTCTTTCAGTGTGGCAAGGAGGGCCATTTCTCTAGAGGCTGTCCGTCGGCGACGACGAGGGCTACTGCAGTGCAGGCAGTGCCACTTCAGATGGTTCCCCTTCCACCTACTTCGGCACCGGCAGTGCCACCATCTTCTGGGAGAGTTTATACTCTGGATCGTCAGCAGTCGGATCGAGCTCCGAACCTTGTCAGAGGTACTGTTACGATTGGTTCATCAACTGTTGATGTGTTGTTTGACTCTGGGGCTACACATTCTTTTGTTGCTACCCCGATTGCTGTGGGGCTTGAGTTGCCCATGTCTGTGCTTTCTCCACCGCTGCGGGTGACCACCGCCACCGGAGAAAGATGTGATGCTACCACTGTTCATCGCGATGTGGCGTTTCAGTGGGATGGTCGTGAGTTCTCGGTAGATCTGATAGGGTTGCCGATGGCCAACTTGGAGGTTATTCTGGGCATTGATTGGCTGTCTAGAAATTGTGTGATGATTGACTGTTGTGCCAAGCGTGTAGTGTTGTCTCCGTATGATTCCACAGCCAGTTCCTCGTCGTACATTTCGTTGCTGCAGGCTAGGAGAGCCTTGAGAGCAGGGGCATTTGGTTATGTCATGTTGGGAGGTTTGGTGAGTGGTACACAGAAGGAGATCATTGGCATTCCTGTGGTGAGGGAATTCCTCGAGGTGTTTCCTGAGGAGATTCCTGAGTTTCCACCACAGAGGGAGATAGAGTTCTCCATAGATCTATTGCCTGGTGTGGGGCCGATTTCTTTAGCTCCATACCGGATGTCACCACCGGAGTTGGCAGAGCTGAAGAAGCATATTGAGGATCTTTCAGCGAAAGATTTCATTAGACCGAGTGTGTCTCCTTGGGGAGCACCGGTTATCTTTGTGAAGATGAAGGACGGGACAATGCGATTGTGCACCGACTACAGGCAGCTGAACAAGGTCACAATCAAGAACAAGTATCCCCTTCCTCGGATTGATGATCTGTTGGATCAGCTCAGGGGTGCTTGTGTGTATTCCAAGATTGATCTTCGGTTCGGATACCATCAGATTCGGGTGAAGCCGGAGGATGTCCCGAAGACCGCATTTCGCTCGAGATATGGTCATTTTGAGTACTTGGTGATTCCGTTCGGTCTCACCAATGCACCTGCTGTGTTCATGGATTACATGAACCGGATTTTCCAGCCGTACCTAGATCAGTTTGTGATCGTCTTCATTGACGACATTTTGATTTAATCCAAGACGGAG
This sequence comes from Gastrolobium bilobum, assembly GCF_033153095.1. NCBI lineage: Eukaryota > Viridiplantae > Streptophyta > Magnoliopsida > Fabales > Fabaceae > Gastrolobium > Gastrolobium bilobum. Next base: position 54,442 of record NW_026899741.1, on the reverse strand, counting down.
GAGGAGCATGTGGGGCATTTGAGAACTGTTCTGCAAGTGCTGAAGGAGAAGAAGCTGTATGCGAAGCCTTCCAAATGTGAGTTATGGCTCAAGTCTGTGAAGTTTCTTGGGCATGTTATTTCTGCTGAGGGAGTTGCAGTGGATCCGAACAAGATTGAGGCTGAACTGGATTGGGAGAGACCCAAGACACTTACGGAAGTGAGGAGCTTTCTGGGTTTGGCAGGTTACTATCGGAGGTTCATCAAGGGATTCTCCACCATGGTTTTGCCATTGACTCGCCTTACTCGGAAGGAGACTCCATTTGTGTGGACTCACGAGTGTGAGGTCTGTTTTTAGCAGTTGAAGGAGAGACTGACTACTGCTCCTGTGTTGGTCCTTCTTGATCCTACGCTTGAGATTGAGCTTTACACCGACGCCTCCGGGAAGGAGCTAGGTTGTGTGTTGATGCAGTTAGGCAAAATAATTGCCTATGCTTTGAGGCAGTTGAAACCTCATGAGGAGAACTACCCTACTCATGACTTGGAGTTGGCTGCTATTGTGTTTGCTTTCAAGATTTGGAGGCATTATCTTTTTGGTTTGAGGTTTGTGGTTTTCAGTGACCACAAGAGTTTGAAGTACCTGTTCGACCAGAAGGAGTTGAACATGAGGCAGAGGAGATGGATGGAGTTCATAAAGGACTACGACTTCGAGCTAAGGTATCATCCTGGCAAGGCCAATGTGGTAGTTGATGCTTTGAGTCAAAAATCTAGTAGTTCATCAAGTTTGTTACTTGGTAACTTTGATGTGGTTGAGAAGTTCCGAAACTTGGCAGTGACCGCTCCGTGTGAGAGTGTACTTCTCGAGTTGGAAGCATCTGATGTTGTGAACGAGCTGTTAGAAAAGACAAAGAGGCACAAGTTCAGAGAGAGTGTCTGGATTATGTGAAGAACCAAGACGGTGTGTCTTGGAATGATGATGGATTGCTTTTGTTTCAGCAGAGGATTGTAGTTCCTCGAGGTCCGTTGACAGAAGAAGTTATGGCAGAAGGCCATAAGGGTCAGTTTTCTATCCACCCTGGTGCTTCTAAGATGTATCAAGACCCGAAGAAGAACTTTTGGTGGCCGGGCATGAAGAAAGATGTTGCTATCTTTGTGTCCAAAGTGTTTGGTCTGCCAGAAGGTGAAGATTGAACATCAAAGACCGTCTGGTGAACTTCAACATCTTTAAGTACCACAGTGGAAGTGGGAAGGTATTTCCATGGACTTCGTGGTGGGATTGCCGAAGACTCAGGCGGGTTGTGACTCTATTTGGGTCATCGTGGACAGACTGACGAAGTCTGCCCATTTTCTTCCAGTGAAGGTGAGCTTCACTACAGAGCAGTTGGCCAAGCTTTATGTCCGCGAGATTGTGAGGCTTTACGGGGTGCCCGAGAGTATCATTAGTGATAGGGACTCGAAGTTCACATCTCGGTTCTGGGAGGCGCTGCAGGAGGCTTTTGGTACGCAGTTGAGATTGAGTACCGCCTATCACCCTCAGACTGATGGACAGACTGAGAAGACCATCCAGACCTTGGAGGACATGTTGCGAGCATGCACGTTGGAGCAGGGCTCGGCATGGGATAGGTACCTTCCGTTGGTTGAGTTTTCTTACAACAACAACTTTCATGCTAGCCTGGGCATGGCGCCCTACGAAGCACTGTATGATAGGAGGTGTCGGACTCCTACTTGTTGGTCTAAGGTTGGGGACAAGGAGCTTTTTGGCTTGGACTTTGTCCAAGATACCACCTTGCAGATCTAGATGATCCGTGAAAAGTTGAAGCAGGCGCAGAATCGCCAGAAGAGCTACTATGATGTCAAGCATCATCCGCTGGAGTTCAGTGAGGGTGAGCACGTGTTTGTGAGACTTTCACCTGTCACCGGTGTAGGTCGGGCACTCGGAGTGAGGAAGCTGAGCCCGCGATATATTGGGCCATACCAGATCCTTGGTAGAGTAGGACCTGTTGCCTACCGGCTTGCCTTGCCTCCGAACCTGGCTAACATCCACGACGTGTTTCACGTGTCTCAGCTTCGGAAGTACATAGCAGATCCGTCGCACGTGGTGCAACCAGATGATGTGGAGGTTCGGGAGAACTTGAAGACTCACGTCGGACCACTCAGAATTCTCGATCGTGGCGAGAAGCAGCTGAGGAGCAAGATCATTCCAATGGTCAAGGTGTAGTGGACCGGAAGAACTCCTTAGGAGTGTACATGGGAGCGTGAGGACGAGTTTCTCCGGCAGTAACCCGAGTTTCGACCAGGTATGTTTCTGATTTTGAGGTCAAAATCCTAAAAAGGTGGGGTAAATGTAAGAACCTGCATCGTTAATTAAGGTATTTAATTAATTAATTATGCAAAATTAGGAAATGATTCCATAATTGACCCTAATAATTATTTATGAGGCTTAATAATTATAATAAGTGGGTTAGAATGCTGAAAGTCGTTTTTCGGAAGAAAAGCGCAGATACCGGTTCTGCTAGTCGGTATAAATGTGTACCAAAAAAGTATCCCGGAAAATTAAAGTAAGTACATGATAATTACTAGAATATTATGTAGGACTTGTAAAACGAGTTTCAAGTCCAAATAATGAGAACTTGTGCTAGAAACCGGTATTGGCTTTGAAAAGCGCGTACCGGTAAGGTGCTCAGAAAAATATAATAAAAATATGATAATTCTTGAAAAATTATGTAGTTTCAGAATCCAAAGTTTGGGATTAAAATGCTAAGCTTAGCAATTAAAGTTAATACTGTGTGTTTAAGTGTGTTTGGGCTATAAATACTCTTATTATGGACACAAAACCCTAGGATCAGATTTCTATACGTGAGTTTGGGGCTGACCATCTGCTGGTTACTGTTCCATTGACTTTCCCTTCCATTTTTTGAGCCAAGTTGTGATCTTTCTTGATTTTCTTCACATTTCCTGCTTGTAAACACTTGTGGGTGGCTTGGTGAGGGTGAGAGATAGCTTGTCTTGGTGTTCCAGCTACTGTGTTTGAGGGGAGTAGGCTGAGTTTGAGAGTTGGAGAGGAGTCATCTTGTTCTTGGTGTTTTGGAGCTTCAAGGAGCCTTCTTTTGTGTAAAAGAACCACCTTTGTGCACCATTTTCGTGTGCAGTGAGAGACAGAATCTTGGAAGTGTCTAGTGAGCTCCAAGAGCATCTCCATTCTGAGTTTTGAGCCTTGGTATGTTGTACCAACCTTTAACTTGAGTTTTAAGGCTTAAAAATGGTACCTTGATTCACCTAATGACTAAAAGATGATTACTTGTTGTTGGGTAATGTTGAACACGCCTAGAAATGCATGATTAGGTGTTTAAAATCGATAAAAAAGGAACCTTTAAGGGATATCTTCACGAAAATGCAGAAACTGTATTCTGTCGTGAAATATCCGGATATTTGTCGAACAGATATCCGGATATTGGATATCCGGATATGTGGTTTTGGGATATCTGGATATTGGATATCTGGATATGTGAATCTGTATATCCGGATATTGCATATCCAGATATGGACAGTGAGATATCCGGATATTGCATATCCGGATATGGTCCCGAGGAATATCCGGATATTCAGGGATTTCGTGAAACAGTAGTTGTGTTGTGTGTCCAGTAGGCTATTGGGGGTTTGTGGACCCTAGTTTGATGAAGATGAACTTCTGTATTTAATGGACTAAGCCAGAATCATGGGATTAAGGGCTTGTGGCTTTGATAGAAGCTTTAAGACTTGAGAACGTAATGAAAAGGCGTTGTCTTTAATTTGTATGCATGTGGTACATGTTTATTGATTTATATTTGGTCCATATCATATTGTCATCTGCTGTGATTGGACTTTGAGCTTGTGGCGTTGGATAGCTAGCTTAGAGGTAAGCTTTCGTGTCCTCGGTTTAGCCATGTTGTGGTTCCACCATGTCTCATGGGGATATGGTATATGCATGTTGTGTTACATGCTTTTGATGTTTTGGAAATGCTGTTGAGCTATTGTATGTTAGTGCCTTGTTGATATGCATGGAGGTGTTCCACCTATACGGTAAGCCTGAGTATGTAGAACATACAAGAGGGTGAGGCTGTGGGTGAGGTGCAAACGATGTTCCTTGTACTACATGTAGGGAATAGACGTATTCCTACATTTCTCTAGCCAGTAGATAGTGATTACACACATGCCATAGATATCTGTTGCACTACATAGTTTTGGAACTGATAATGATATAAATGCTTTTAGAACTTATATTGCACATGTAAGTGAGCTTGGGGTGGAAGATCCTTGAGGACCCCTTGTCTTACTGAGATTTCTTGTTTAGAGATCTCACCCCACGTTTGGGGAATGATTATTTCAGGGTCAGGTAATGTTGAGACCTCATGCGGCAGGAGGCCGGAGCTGAGTTAGATTGCTGTTATATTATGCTGCCATGATTGGATGTTGGATTTGCATGCTGCTTATATGCTTATAGCTTCAGTTTATGTTTATGGAGTTTATGTTGAGACTGGTTGTTTACTATGTTTATTTGGTGAGCATGGGGATTGTCCATGACACATAGTATTGTTATGTCTTGATTATGTCTTGAGTCTCTTGGTGTTGTAATAATGTATCAGGATATTGTCCGGATTACTTGATGTAATGCTGTGATTTGGATACACACTTTATTTATATATTGAGGTATTTCAGTAGATGTCTTATTGCAATTTACATACAGGCGATATTTTATGAAATTGATTAAGTAATCAAGTTGGTAATTGATAATGACGTCATAATTGAAAAGAAAAAGAATATTCTGCATTTTTAATTAAGCACCGCTTAATACGATGAAATGTTAATATTCCGGATATACACGGGGTGTTACACTTTGCATCTTGGTATTGATTAGAGAGAATCAGAGAAGTACATGTAAAGCACTCTTATGCTCAAGTCAATAGATATTTTATGTGATCAAGTTTAAATAGATAGATGCTCATACCTCAACTTACTGTTTATATGTAAATATATCATGGAACGCCTAATGTCATGCTATGCCTTCTAGGTGCAGCCATTAAGGGGGTAATAGAGTTAAACAGCCGATGTCGGGTGATTGTAATTAATTGAACAGCTGATGTCGTATATCAAAGTGTTTCAGGAGTAATAGTTGTTGGGTCTCTTGCGTCTTTCACTTGTTAGTACTATAATCCTGTGTGTACAAGTCCAAATTAGTTTTTTTTTCTAAAAAAAAAATCGAATCAATCTATTTGTTTACTCTGATAATTTAAGCCGTATTCGATCGTACCGTAATTAATAATGCACATTAAAATAGAGTGGTAATCAGTGGCGGAGCCAGGAATTTTAATGAGAGGAGGCCGGAAAAAAAACTATATTATAAATAAAAGTGTTTGAAATACAACACAAATCTAATATACAAAAATTAAAAGAAATCTATCACATAAATTAAGATTACTTCACTTGACTCTTACTATACGTGTTTTCATATTGTTAAACTCATCTGTAATGAATCCTTCCTAAAACTCAAAACAATTTCTTTTTCAATGTATGAAATCAAAGAATCATCAAGAAATTGGTTTTCCATTCTATTTCGGAGCCTGGTCTTGATTATCTTCATAGCTGATAAAGATCTTTCAGTAGTTGCTATAGAAACTGAAAGAGTGAGTACAAGTCTAATCTCTCTATCAATAAGAGGGTAAATGATGGACTTTCCGGTTCTTGCTAGCCCTTGACATAATTCAGATGTAGTTGATAAATTAATCATATATGGATGTTTAGGAATATCAAGCTCAAAATGTTGTAACTCCATCTTCAAATGCAACTTTTCCTGTTCTGTGAAATCTCTAGAATAAAATTTATCAACAAGTTTGCAAATATCATCACTATTAAATGACTTGTACCTGTTTCTTGGATCTAAAGTCATGCTCAAAGCAAGTAATTCAACAGTATTATCATTGAACCTGCTATTTAATTCTTGCAATTGATAATCAATTGTAGCACAAAGATATTTACCCAATAAAACTTTTCAGTAGAAAAATCACCTTGTTCATTTCGAGCACGACCTCTCCTTCCAATATATTTTGCACGCATATCTGGAATGTCAATGTCATATTTTATGCAAAATTCTTGAACATGAACCAAAAAAGCATCCCAACCTGTCTATCTTAATTTCTAAAGGGACTCTTTTGTAGTTGAAACCAAATGTAAAGCATTTGAAATATCTTGAGACTCTCGTTGCAAAGCTTGACAAAGGACTTCAGTAATACCCATAATTTCCTTCATAAGGTGCGATACGATGACAAAATCAAAAGATGTCAATGATGAGTATGCATTATCTGCATCTCCACGATGTGATGCTATCTTTCCTTTATTAGAAATATTGTCAAGAACTTCACATATGCTTTTAAACATTTTAAACAAACTGCATATGGAATTGTAATGAGAACTCCAACGAGTAGCTCCAGCTCGATGCAAAGTACCAATCTGATTAAGACCAACTCCAGATTCAAGTTCATCAATAGCAATCATTCTTGCAATTTCAATTTTTTGGGCAGCCTTTAACTCATCATTACGCTTACAAGAGGAAGTAACAATATTAATTATGAAGTTCAATTTTTCAAAAAATTGATGAACATGTTTTACCTCATGAGATGCAGCAACCAAGGCAAGTTGAAGCCGATGAGCTAAGCAATGGACATAATAAGCATATGGACACTCAATGCAAATTAAAGCCTGCAGTCCATTCCATTCACCTCGCATATTGCTAGCTCCATCATAGCCTTGTCCTCGAATATTTTGAATATCAAGATTATGGTGACAAAGAGTGTTGAGTATTCCTTGTTTCAAAGTCTTAGCACTTGTATCTTCCACATGTACAAGACCGAAAAACCTTTCCCGTATAAAATCATCTTTATCTACGAATCTCAAAACAATAGCCATATGCTCCTTTTTAGATACATCACTAACTTCATCAACAATAAGACAAAACTTGGCATTGGAAATTTCTTCCCGTATTGTTTTCTTTACCTTTTCAGAGAAAACATGAAGAATTTCCTTTTGAATTTGAGAGGAACTATATGATGCATTTTAAGGAGCTTTTCTAAAACAAATGCTACAACTTCTTGATTATAGGAAGCTAAAAACTTTATCATCTGAAGAAAATTACCTTGATAATTGAATCTGAGCTTTCATCATGACCTCTAAAAGCACATCCTTGAAGAGCAAGCCATCTTGTCATGTCCGCAGAAACTTGTAGTCTCAAACGATTAGTTGCAATCTCCTGAGAAGTAAGTTTTTCAACCAATGTCTCAATATGTTGATATTGGTTCATAAGATCACTACATGAACTCACAACATTTTTATGCATTGAGATAACATTTTTTCCAACATGGCGTAGAAAAGCACAATTTTCTTCATCATTAACCTTTTTCCAATTTCTAAATCCCTCAACAACAAATGTATTAAGTCCAGGACGACCATTGCCACATGGTTTACTAAATAAATAACAAGGCAAACAAAATGCGCATCTTTAGAAGGAGAATTCTCTAACCAAGATGGAAACAAATCAAACTAAGAAGAGAGAAAATGACGTCGATTCTTCTCTGGCCCATAGAAAGGATAATTTTGAAGCTTGCACTGAAATGGACCAAGTTTAAGATAAACACGACCATATTGGAGGACGTAGTGCAGGATTTCTTTCCAATGAAGCAAGATCAACTTCTTTAACTGCCTCTTTATTTTTAATTCTAAGAGACTTTGAAGAAGGAGTCTTAGTATTTGACAATTCGACATTAGGAGTAGACGAGGGCAAAGACTCACTATTCTTTCTCTTAAAATAAGAATCAATAGTAGTACTTTTCCCCATAATACTCTAACCTACAAGGAGCATGAATTATTTCATGACCAGTATGATTTTAAAAATATTATTAATATTAAACCACTAAAAAATATATGCAATTAATTTCTATGTTCATGGCAGTTAATGGATAAAGTTAGAAACATTAAAATAATTTTCTATGTTCATAGGAAGTTAAATAATTTTCTATGAAAACATGTCTTATTAAATAATTGTTTTTCAAGTTTCAACACACCTCTTGATGTCCTTTGGTTCTTCCTTCTTCGGTAATTCTTTTTTCTCTTCTTCTTAAAAATAATAACCTTTGCATCTAGTGCCTAAGACGAAGGAAAAATAAGCACACATGAAAGCATATTGAGAATTAAACTTTATAGGTTATCAACTTATGATACTATTAGAGGTTATGTTATAGTACATTAATTAAATTGAATTTTACCAAAAAAAATTAATTAATTAAATTGAGAATTACAATATAAAAAGGAATATTTGCCATCTAGATGAATTTGGTAATAGCAATGGAGTTTCAAAAGGAAGTTTAAGCAACCAATTAAGTAACCTTACCATATCCCATCACAAGCTATTACAAGAAACTCCTCATCGTGATTGATCGCAAAGCTCAACCTGTTGGAAAGAATATATATAAATTTATATTTGAGCAAAGAAATTAAAGAACCCTATGAAGGAAAGAACTGAAGAAGTATAAGTGTATAACTTTATAAGAATAAAAATAACACAGGCAGTCAAGCACACAAAAAAAACATTCCATAAATATGAACTTGTTTACAGGCATATAATGCACAAAATATTACAAATACTTGGAACTGGTTAAGGAAAAATAAAAACTTGAGACAACAACTGTTAAAATTTCAATAGAATGATAAAATCTCAGACTTTGCTTTACAATGAGAATTTATAACAAAAAGAAATTTTCATTACCAATTACTTTAGCCAAGTTCAAACTTCCATTGATATATGTATTTGGATAAAACCACCAGCTTTTAGAGCATTAAAACCTTATCCTCAACTTTTACGTCATTTTATATTTGAACTTGAAGAAGAAGAGGGTTGGTTTGGTGATAGCATGACTGAACGATGACTTGTTAGATTTAATCAAATATTATAAAAGTGTGTCCAAAAGTCTTACTCATTCCATATGAGGTTAAAACCAATGGGTAAAATCAAATTTTGCTTAAAGGTTGTTGTGCCATGCCATCAAGGCATCAATACATGGGCAGGAGAAGATATTTAGATGTGAAAATTTATACACTCAGATACGTTTTGTCAGTAAACTGATCCATTAACACACGCTATGCCATTTTAAAATAATAATTTTTTTTTCAAATTTGGGGGGATGGGGCGGTGGCCCACCCTAGCCCCTTCTAATTCTGCTTCTGGTGGTGATCGTGCCGAGAATAGTAATTATGGGTAGTTGTAATAGATTTGGAGATAATATTATCGTAGGATTACTATTAGAGGGTGTTTGGTTGAGGATAATTTTTTTGAATACTAGGTAAATGTAATTGATAGGGAAATGGTTGGAAAGTGAGTTTGGTAGGAAAGTGTAAAAAAAATTGTTTGGTTGGAAAAAATTTACCGGGCAAATTAGGTAAGATTTATAAAGTCTATGTTTGGTTTGAGGTAAAATATAGGTGGGAAAATAAGTGATAATTACAAAAATATCCCTGTTTTAAAATTTTTTGAGAAAATAAAAAAATTGTAAATTAGAGAGAAACACGAGAAAGAAAAAGAAAAATGGATCCAAGCAAGTCAAAAATTAATAACAGACACACTAGAAAATGGAAATATATATAAACGAAAATCAAAACAAAAAGAAGATAGAGAACAGAGACAGTGGAAAATGGCGAAAGCTCCAGTACCGATTTGGAGGTTACTCGCAGCCATTAAATCTTCCGAGGCAAGCACTTCGGGTGTTCATTTCTTTCTTCAAATATTTCACCTTGATTCCTCATCTAATTCCAAGTATTCAGTGATTCATTTATGTATTCGATACTTAGTGTTGTTAAAGGCTAAATTGCCATCTGTGTGAGGGGTTTGATCTAATGGTTTTTTTTTTCTTATCTCCAAAACAACAGCACCATACTATTTGTTGCAAAAGAAATTGAAGGTTGTTGCATTACTCAAATGAATGAAATTGTTCTTACTGCCATGACAGTAAATTTCCAGCAATGAGAAAGGACCCAGGAAGGAGAATGGAGAAACAAGGCTGGTCTTTTGGAGAGGGTATGCTGGTCTTTTGGTTTAATTGCAATGTGGGGAAACAAGGCTGCTTTTCAGCAATATCATGTGATCAAAGGGATTGTTTAGCCGGCAAAATCCATGAAAATAGACATGCAAGCAGAATTGGTAGGATAGTCATATAGCTAGGTAAGTATGCAAGCATCCTCAACCAAACATGGTTTTGCCATTTTCCCACTTCTCACTTACCCATCTATCTCAATATTTTCCCACAACCAAACACTCCCTTAGAGGCCACGCCACTGTACGTAGTAGATGTATATATTTATTTTGAGTAGTTAATGATATTTTAACTTTTTACTTTCTGGCTATTTAATTTTTTAACTAAGTGATGTAACTACTTAGTTTTGGAATTAATTTTAATTAATTGTATTTATGAATTGAATAAGAAGTTTGATATAAAAAGGATGTGTCTTTTCGTCATCGAACGGATGTGTTGTTTTTTCCAAAAAATGTTTTTTTTTTTCAAAAAAGAAAAATTACTTCCCACCTCAAGTTCGTTTGGATGTCTCCTTTTAAAAAAAAAGTATAAGTCACAAAAAAGTCAAAATCTACTTTTTTAAGAAGTTAAAATTTTAACTCCTAAAAAAATTAGAAGTGAAAAGCCAAATATTATTTTCAAAAACTAAAATTTTTTACACAAAAATAAATAACTTTAATTTTTGTAAAAAAACACTTCTAAAATAAGGAAGAGATAAAAGTTACTTTTTCTGTAAGCCCAAACAATCAGGCTCTAAATCTTGATCTCACTTTTTTTTTATAAATAAATAGAAATCAAAATTTTAAGAGAAGAGTTTTTCCCAATTGGTTTTCTGAACATTCTTTTTATTTGCATTCTTCTATTCTAGTGCTATTGGTCAGATCTCAAATCTTTTCTTCTTGTAGTATGGACAGATATCTCTAGGTTCTAGTAAAGCTTCCAAACTATCTCTCAAGAGGAAGGAAGGAGAAGTGTGTGCACACTTTTTAGATATGAGCTTACCTCTTCTTTTCAATAACCTTGAATTCCGATGACTTAAGTGATAGTATTTATAAAGGTTCCAATAAACCCTAACTCTAATATCGTTGAGCTCTATGTTCCTTTGACTCTTCTCATATTCTTAGCTCATTTGGACTTTAGTAAAAGATCACAAACCTAAAAAAACAAAAAAAAACATCATCCACCACTTGAGAAAAGTTGATGAAGACACCTAGCACCTATCTCGTGTCTTTCTTTTCATATGTCTTTGTCATTTGGTTAATCAATTTAAGCTTCTACTTTGTGCTTTTTCAAAGACTAACTAAAATTTTAACTCAAACCATACTTTTCAAACTAATATATTTGAAATCTAACCTTCCATATTTCTCAAATTTGTTTGAAGCTGGTCTTGAATTTCAAGTATATAATAGGTTTCTTGAAAGATACTCATTATCTAGTTTCAGTTAAGTTGTCTTTTGTTTATGCGAGCACAGTTGAGAAGAGTGATGCTTTACTAATGCTCTGATTATTTCTTTTAACTATACTAATGCTCTGATTAATTCTTTTAACTATTCTCATCTCCAAGTTATCATACTTGAGAAAGTTTAAGAAGAGCAGCTATAATTACGAAATTTCAAAGAGGTAAATAATATTATTTGCCAACTTAGGTTAGTTATAGCAAGTAGCAACTGTGAACATGAGGTTAATGAACTTAATTTGAAAAAAATCTATGAAAAGTGTCATCCACATCCACACAAACAAAACAAATTGATATTCTTAGGGTGTTTGAATGCGTTTTAGTCTTTATGTTTTTAAAAATTGTTTTGAACATAAATTTTGAAAACTGATCTTAAGAGTAAAAGAACAATAAAATTTGTTTGAGTGTAGTTAGTTTTAAAGTTATAAAGAAGTTGTAATTATTTACAAAAATATCATTAATATGGTGTTGATAAATTTGGAATATCTTAATGAACATGCCATTTCACTTATAACAGTTAAATCACACAACACTGAACAAGGCTGCGATAAATTTGCAACAGCTCAAGCGGATAGAGTTGACTAGGAGATAAGACTCGGAAACTTAGGTCCCTTTCTCTGTTGCACGAAGATAAATTTCTACTTTGATTTAACTTGGTGTATGATGATCTTAAACTACTAAAATCTAAGAGTAGATACATTTTTACTTGTTCATTTGGGCTTGATTTAAATCAGTTTTCAAAATGTTTTTTAATTTTTAGAACAAAAAAACTAATTGTTTTTCTGTTTTTAAAATCAAATTTAAATAATATGTCTGAGTTATTTTTGTTTTCTATTTTAGTTTTTAACTTTCAAAACTAAAAAAGCATAGAAAACAACTATTTCCATAACTATTCTACAAAATAGTTCTGAGAACTAAAAAATAACAACACAATGAAACGGATTACTTTAAAGCAGCTTCTTCCATATTATTCATATATTAAATGAAACACCATCCTTGCAAATACCATGATTCCAATGTCCCAAACCCTGCTCAAGTAAATTAACAAGTAAAACACCACTTATCATCTGAAAACTTGGAGTGAGTGATTAACACTGGTGAAGCCTCCATCAATCATAAGATTCTCTCCACTTATATACCTTGCATCATCACTTGCTAGGAAGAGCACAGCATTAGCTACATCATCAGTAGTTAATTCTACACCTTGCAGGTTGGCATTTTTCCCAACAAAAGCACGAAAACCGACCTTTGCATCCTCAGTTCTCTCGTTCTCAGGCAAATGAACCAAAGCCAAATCTGTTAGGACACCATAAGGTGACACACAGTTCACTCTTATTCCATGAATCCCCAATTCAGCTGCAACATTTTTTGTTAGTCCCAACACAGCATGCTTTGACCCTGTATATGCGTGCGGTCCTATGCCCCCTATGGCACTTGCAACACTGCAAGTAGAAATGATTGAACCCTTCTTTTGTGGGATCATAATTCTAGCAGCATGTTTCATTCCATGGAATACTCCCTTCACATTTATATTGAATACCTTATCAAATTCTAATAAGTCCACATTGCGGATATCAGAACAAGGAGATCCAGAAATTCCAGCATTGTTGACTATAATGTCAAGGGTGCCAAATTTACTCACAGTGAAGTCCACTGCATGGCCAACATCGTCCTCTACAGCAACATCACAATGGACAAAACATGCATTTGCTTCATCACCAAGTGATTCAACGACTTGCTTTGCAAGGTTGTCTTGAATATCAGCTATACAAATTTTAGCACCATGGATATGGAAGAGGCGAACAATGCTTTCTCCAATTCCTGAAGCCCCACCTGTAACCAATGCCACTTTGCCTAATAACCTGCGGAAAATAGAATAGAGAACTTGAAATCACATAAGGTGAAACAGATACAGAATATGAAGAAATAAATATTTGAATGTGTCTCAGATTTCCAAAACCAAAATCAAAGAAACAAAACAGTGATATGAAAAGAGAAGCACAGAATATTTCTGGGATACTTTCTCTTGTAAAAGGTAGTGCTTTCCTTACAAAAATTATGCTTTCTAGAACTTAGAAACCACTGGAGCATTTGAAACTTCAGATAATACCATTAATACTGGCCACATAGATATACAATTCTAAAATATAATAGAGTAACATTGCTCAGAAATTGATAACTCCATGGAACATATTAAAAATTTTAAATTACAGGGCAAGTAATAAAATAACCTGTACAACTCACCTTATGGGACTAGATTAAATTTCCTGTAGAAGTGAACTCAGCATTTATGGAAAGAATCAAAGAATGATTAGTCTCTCTTTCCTTCCAATGTCATCAAATATTCAAATACCACATCATATGCACAAAGGGTTCCCTCCCATCACAAGAGTGACAGATTTTATACCATGATGCATGATCATTTCTGATATTAGTAATTGTCTAACATTTTAAAGTGACAACAACATCCAGATCATAAAGATGACAAGAAGTATTGTACCTATTATGAAAGTTTATAAGTTTATTTCTATCTATTTATTTTTACTCTCATATGTTACATATTATATAATATTATTAACACGAACTTCAAGTGTACAGTTTCCAGAAAAATCTGGTTGAGATATCAGTGGAAAATCCTCTAAAAATATAAAACAAAATAATAAATCAATTAGGTAAGAGTTTGACTCAGAAATAGTAGATTGGGCATCACAGGAGTCATATACTTTAGGAAAAAAATGGGAGAACCAAGAGCATACATGAAGGATTAATACAGATCTGAGAGTTAACTAAGCCGTGAAAGAAGAATGAATATCTGAAAAACAAAATCATTGAGTTTGAAATTATTCCAAAACTCAAATTGGTCAAACAGGTGCAAACAAGATCAACACAATTAGTCAACAAACATAAAAAAAAAAAAAAAATTCAAATTTTTTCATCATACATATGCCATCATTTATCAAAATCACTAAACTCTCTCTACTAATCATAAAAACAAAGCCTCCAGCAACAACAACAGGAAAAGCTAAATTAGTCAAACTTGAGTCAAGCCAGAAAATTTCAACACAAGCTGACACAAGACTTGATGACATAAAAAAAATAAACAATGACAAGTTGGTAAAACTAGATCCAAAAACAAAAACAGATATTGGTCAACTCAAATCAGTTCAAGAGTGAGCAACAAAAGTTACAATCAGTAACTGCATACACCATAGATTCAAAACCTAGACAAGTACATGACAAGGAAGAAATCTTTTAGTACCTTGGTGTTGGAGCTGAAGGCATAGCATTACCGGAAGTGGACATGGTTCTCTGCACTTTCTCTCTGTCTTTCTCGTCTACACTTTTTAGAGATTGCGTTGTGGTGCATAATATTTCAGCTATCACTTTCTATATTTAGCATAAAGAATCATATTATTCAAAGTTTCTTAACCCTCATTCCTTCCACTTTCTTCTCTCTTTGTTTTCATTTTGGAGCTTATTTCTTTTTTGAGAACTAGATATTTTCATTCTAACATTATATACATGATAGTATATGTACAATATACGGATATAAAATAAAAGAAAAACAAAATAAAACAAAATAATTTTAAAATAACAAAATTAAAGATAATTTGCACAATTAATTATAATAAACTTTGGATTATATTTATCTTATTTTACACGAGAAAAATAATTTTCTTACACACACAAAAGAGAGGTGAGTCTCACCACTCTTTTTCTCTCTCTCCTCTTACTTCACTTGTAATTTTATTTATACAGCATGATATAACTATTTTTCTCTGGCATAAGAAAAAAAATTTCCATAAATTTAACACTAAAACCATTTTTAGTGGAACGTCGCAACTAAGTTTATAACTCAATTACAACTAAATTTAATTAAAAAAAATTAATGGAGTTGTCATTAATTTTATGTAAATTATGAAATTTTGGAAAACTTTGATATTCTAGAAAACTTTTGTAAATAAAGTTGAAAATTTAAGGCATGTTTGATTTCTATTCTCAAAAATTATTTTTTAGTTTTTAAAATAAAAAAGTAAAAAAACTTGTTCGGAAAGAGTTGTTTTGGAAAATGAATCCCAGAACACAAAATTGTTTTTTAGTTTTAAAAAATTAAAAAAGAAAAACAACTTATTAGAAATGTTTTCAAAAGTTATTGCGGTGGAAATTTTATAAATATGAAAATTCATTAATGATATTTTTATAAATAAATTTATTTTTTTAATTTTAAATTAATTTACGATGGCAATCTTATAATTATAAAACTTCATTAATGAAATTTTTATAAATAACTACAACTTATTTATAAATTTTTTTTTGAAGATTGATAACTTTAAAACTAAATTATACTCAAATAAGTTTTATTGTTTTTTTTTTTACTTTCAATATCAGTTTTCAAAACTAATGTTCAAAACAATTTTTTTTTAAAAAAAAAATTCAAATAGATTCTTAGGCCCTGTTTGGTAGGTGAATTTTATTTAGAATCATGGAAAAATGTTGTTGGGATTCTAATATACCCATGTTTGATACAAGCAAAATTTTCCCCTTGAATCCAATTTATTCATGATTTTGCCATGTGTACAAATTAGTAAACAAAATACCATCTCATAATACCACTAAATGGGTGGTACTCCAAAAACCCTGGGTGTTTGACAAAGTTAAATGCAATTTTTGGGACATTTTTACCCTTCCCTTTTTCGTGCACTAAGTTGGAGTATCTATACCCCATAAACAAAAGTGTTGTTCTTCTTCACAAGAAGGAGTTCATTTCCTGGCACCTTTTTTTTTCCTGCCCTGATATATTTCCTTCTCCTTTCTCCTGACCAGTTCATTTGGTCCAAGCAATATCTCCATTCGAAATTGATTATATGGAACTGAATCTACATAAAAAGGTCACTCAACATACCCTTGGAATGACTGATTCTAAAATGAGGGTATTAGTATGTGATGTGTTCGGTCCTGGATAGACCGTATTGCTATACCGTGAGGTATGCGCTCAGAGATAGTGTATATCAGATGTATACTAGGCTTATTGCCGAGGTTCCAATCACTCCGCACAAGCAATAGGCTTATAGCCAAGGGGTGGATGTATGCACAGTGTGGGAAGTATTAGTAAGTAGGTTAAAAGTGTTTACCTGGGGTCCTTAGGCTCTTATTTATAAAGATTACCTTCCTAGGCTTGGGCCTTTTGAGCTCCCCCAATTGCAATAGGATTCAACTCCCTTTCTGTTGGGATGTGATCCTTATCTTGTGCCCTTTGACTGTTAAGAGTTGTCGAGATGCTTATGACTCTATCTCTTAGTAGATTCCTAGGTGGGTAGTTGGGATATGATATTCATATCCGTAACAGTTGCCCCCCAGCTCGGTATTCCGAGGCTTGGAATACCGAGGTGCTATTATGTCACCTCGGATCTGGTTCGTCCAAGTTCATTGGTTTCAGAATTGTGTCTTTGAAAGTTCGACTTCTGTGACTACTCGGAATTAATTCTGCCGAGGTCATTTGCATAACTTTTCTTGTTCTTCCTTGGCATTGCGTATGAAGTTGATTTTAATCATGCCGGATTTTTCATGAATCCATTTTATGCCTTTAGGGATTGTCGGTCCGAATTTCGATCTCGTCGTGCTGGGCCGAGTTGAAGGTCTTGGCCATGTTACGACTTTCGGTTGCCACTTCGTGGTCGAGTTCATGTCGACGTCTTGATCTAGGTCGGATTTTGTTCTTATCCTGTTGTCCTGACCTTTCACTTCTTGCCTGCGGTGACGGTTATGGACTTCCACGTGTCTCTTTTCTAGTGGCGGTTCGTGCATCGTGGTCGAGCGTCGTTCTGAGCCTTCGCAGGTCATGATTGCGCTCATTAAACGCGTGCAGAAGCGATTTTACAACTTTGCCCATGGCTACTCAACCGTTTGAGGTCCTTTCATCTTCGCGCATGTGGCTTTGTTTCCCCTTCAAATACCAGTTTTTAAAATGGTATAGGATTTTCGTTCGTCTGCATTGCCTTTTACATTCTACTTCCCTGCTTAATTTCTCTCCACCTTCAGGCGCGTTTCTTTGAGTTTCTGGGTCTTCCCTCGTTGTCAAGGCATTCTGAGTGTGTTAACCTTCTTCTCAGTCCTTATCTTGACCAGGTATCTCTTCTTCTTTTCATATTTTTGTTTCAAGTATTAGTTTATATTTCCTGTTGGGGAGGAGTGTTTCTTGAGCTCTCCTTAAACCAAGTAGGTAATGGATATTCCTGGTTCTTCTGGTGCGGCTATTGGTCGAAATGATGGAGGGGATCTTAACGAGGAAATGGTAAAGGAATTACCTCGAGTCGTTCAGTATTGGTTCTATGGTAGGGAATACACCGAGGAGGAGAAGCTCCAACAGCTTCTTCGAAGCCACTGAGGGGGTTGTCGGGTCTCCCGAGGTGGACGTGGTAGGAGAGGTAGAGGTCGGAGAGGGAGTGGGAGTCATCAACCTCAACTTAATTTTGGCAGGGGTGTTCCTCCTTCGGTCCCTAACCCTTCGATTTCTGGGTTGGGCTCCTCTCCAGACCCAGCTCCTTTATCTTATATTTTAACATCATCCCAAGTGGCCCCAGGTCCGAGGTCCGTTTTAAATCGGATTCCCCCTCTTAGGTTGAGTGATAGTTCTTCAAGTCTTTCTTCATCCGAGCTGGGTTTTCCAAGGTCGGATGTTCCTTCTTGCTTTGATGATTCGGCTTCTAGTCGAGTGCCTTTTGTCGATCTTGTCAGTAGTTCTGACGACTATATCCTTTTTTCTTGGAGTCCAGGCTTGCCGCCATCTGATCTTGGGAGTCCCAAATCGGATTTGGTTGATTTTTGTACTGATCCTCATCCTTCATATTCCAAGGCCACAATCATGGAGGGATCCGACGTTCAAGATTGGGTTCTTCTCGAAGTCCTACAAAAGAGGTCCACAATGTCTCCTGCCGACGTGGCCCAACTTCCAGTTGGAGACCCCAGTGGGGTGGACATGCTCCCAGCAGGTGATCTTACGGTGTGTGCGGGTCCTATTTTGGATGAGCCTCATTTCTTTTTCCTTTACCGGGATCTAATTACCAAGTTAGGGATTCGATTTCCCTTCACCGAGTTCCAGATGGCCGTGATTCGTAGGCTTCAGATTGCGCCTTCACAACTTCATCCCAACTCATGGGCCTTCATCCGGGGTTTCGAGCAAGTGTGCACATACCTCTGCCTTCCTTGTACAGTTTGCCTTTTTTTCACTTTTTTGATGTATATACAGCCAGGGCTGGGGCCGAGGCTAAGGAGAGAAAGGGTTGGGTTACTCTTCGAGGTGCTCCGAACCAGGGTATTTTTATCCCCTACTCCCAATCTTTCAAGGGTTTTAAGGACGCATACTTCAGGGTAGTAGCTCGTTTAGACTGCCTCCCCTGGTTTTCCTCGTCTTTATCAGAATGAGGGGATTTGGCAGGTCAGTTTGAGCTTTATTGGACGCAGAATCATTATCAACGGCGTCCTAAGGACTATGCTACTCCGGGAGTAGCTCTTTCCGATTCGGAGAGACTGGCGGCGTCCGTCCTGATTGGTTATGCCCGAAAATTTGGCATTATCGATGTGAGTTGGATTATAGATAAATTTGGAGAGGATCTCCTTCGCGAGCTTGATATGTGATTTTCATTTATGACCTGTTTCCGATATATCTAATGACTTGAGTTCTGATCTTTGAAAATCCTTTGCAATTAGCATGACGAGCGAGGAGTACAGGAAGTTTTTGCCCAAGCCAAAGAAGACTTCTAAGGGGAAGACTAAAGTAGATCTTTCCTCTGAGGTCAAGACTACCAAGAGACGCCGGATTGACATCGGTCAGGGCGGTAGTTCGGCCACTGATGGGGTTATTTTAACCGATGTTTCGGCTCCCCTCTTTACATCCTCGCCATCTCCACTTCCCCTCCTCCTTCCACTCTTCAAGGGGACCTGATTGTCTTGGAACCTGAGGAGTTGTGGAAGGTCGAGATCTCGGACCGACTTAGGGCTGTGCTGAGGCCTCCTCAACAGTTTATGGGCTCTTCGACCTTGACTTCCGAGCTGAGGAGCCTGATAACTAGTTTGGAAGAGGATTCTCTGAAGGCGTCTTCCCTACTGCAGTCATTTCAAGACCTCCACCAAAGGCTCGATTTGTCGGGTGCTTCCAATTCATCCCTTGCCCTCAACGTGGAAGAACTTTTGGGGAAGAATGGAGAGCTCGGTAAGACGAAGTCAGAGCTGGAAAGGAGAGTCCAGGAATTGAATTTGGAGCTGGAGGGGGTGAAGAAAACTTCAGAGTCGGCCAATATCAGGGAAGAAGACTTGAGGATGGAAAATGAGGCTCTTTCCAAGTCTTTGTCCGACAAGGACATCCAGATTCGAAAGCTGCAGGCCGACTTTGATGAGGCTAAGGTCGTGATCGTGAATGCTGTTACTGGGGCCTTTGCCAATGCCATTGCTCAAGCCCAGGTTCTGAATCTTGGCCTTATTACTGATGGGATGGACGTTTCTTATGACGTGAAGGACGGCGCTATCGTTCCAGGGACTCCGGGTTCAGAATCTGCTGATGAGGAAGAGACCGAAGCCAAGGTTCATGAGGCTATTTTTACTCACGTGGATTAATGAAGGGGTTGGAATGCCGACTTTAATTTTGTAACCTTGTTACGGGGCCCTTGAGCCCCTTTTTTTATTTGTCTGAACATAATTGCCGCTTTGGGTCGGCTTTAAAACTTATGTTTTAATGTTATTTTCCGAGATTGTTGTTTTACTTCTCTTTTACTTATATGTTCGAGGTTCAATTTCGATCTCGTGATTCTCGACTCGTGATTTGCCGAGATTTCGTTAACCGATCTAGGATTATTTTTTGTTCATCGACAAAATTTTTATTCCTTCATTTGATCGCGAAGCTCTTGAGGCTTCAATTGCTTAAATAGAAATCGATATGCATTGATAACACAATTAAGGTCACTGCTCATTTTATTTGCATTTCAAATGAAATCTAATCACAAGACCGAGCTTAAGAGCTAGTTTTATTCGCTTTGAAATAAATCTATCTACTGACTGAACTTAAGAGCTCGTCTTATTTGCGTAGAAATAAATCTATCTACTGACTGAGCTTGAGAGCTTGTGTTATTATCTCGAAAGTCAGACTTCAGGCCTAACTATAGTAGACCTTCAGCTTGTCCGCGTTCCATGTTCTCTTTACTGGCTTCTTGGATATAGTTTCCAAGGAGTAGGCTCAATTTCCCAAGTTTTCTTTGACTTTGTAGGGGCCTTCCCAGTTCGCGGCGAGTTTTCCATCTTTGGCATTCTTGTTGCCAATGTCAGCTCTTCTTAGCACCAAGTCGCCACTCTGAAATGACCGAGGTCTGACCTTCTTATTAAATCTAGCAGTTACTAGGCGCTTCGCCATCATATTCTTATATCTGGCGTTCTCCCTGCATTCATCCAGTAGGTCGAGTTCTACAGTGAGTGCCTCTCTGTTTTGACTTTCATTTCCTCGTAATCTTTGTATCCTCCTCCAATATGGTTCATCGATTTCCACCGGAATCATGGCCTCGCACCCATATGTCAGCTTGAAGGGGGTTTCTTCTGTGGCAGATTGGGTGCTTGTTCTATAACCCCACAAGACGAGGTGTAGTTGTTGCACCCAATTTCCTTTGGCTGCGATCAACCTTTTCTTGAGCCCGTTTATAATCACCTTGTTGGCAGACTCGGCTTGTCCGTTGGTCTGAGGATGTTCTACTGATGCAAACCGATGTTTAATCTTGAAGTCGGCCGTTAACTCTTGGAACTTTCTATCAGCGAACTGTGTCTCGTTGTCCATGATGATCTCGGAGGGAAGTTCGAATCGGCTAATCAGGTTTCTTTCGAAGAACCTCTGTATTCTCGCCGAGGTAATGGTGGTGAAAGGTTCAGCCTCAATCCATTTGGTGAAGTACTCAACTGCCATTATCAACCATTTGAGCTGTCCTTCAGCCGCGGTGAAGGGTCCCAACAAGTCCATCCCCCATTTGAAGAATGGTCATAGAGCCGTAATGGTTTGTAGCTCTTCAGAAGGAGCACGAAGGATGAGCGCATGCTTCTGACATTGCTCGCACCTTCTGACGTGTTCCTTCGCGTCCGCCTCCATCGTAGGCCAGTAGTTTCCTGCCCTTAGTGCCTTTCTGGCTAGAGCTTTTCCTCCCATGTGATGTCCATTTATGCCCTCATGGATCTCGGCCAACACATACTCAGCTTCGTTCTTATTTAGGCATTTCAGCATGGGTGTGTAGAAACCCTTTTTGTAGAGTTGCCCTTCTACTATGGTAAAACAGGCCAAGTTCCTCACGAGTTTTCTGGCCTCTAGTGTTTCGTCTGACAGGACTCCTTTTTCCAGGTAGGCCACTATTGGCATTCTCCAATCCTCAGTCTCGGTTATCACCATGACGCAGGTCGGCTCCAGGATGCTCTGCTGTATTACAGTGCGATGGTTTCCTGAGCCTTTCGAGCTGGCGAGTTTTGATAGGATGTCTGCCCTGCCATTTTCGTTTCGAGGTATGTACTGGATTACCACCTCGGCTAATAGCTCCTTAACCTATTGGAGATACTTCATCATGAGAGGACCCTTAGCTTGATATTTTCCCTCAACTTGTGACGTAACCAGCTGTGAGTCACTCAGGATCTTTATCCTCCTGGCTCCGTGCTCTTTGGCTTGTATGATCCCGGCGATGAACGCCTCGTATTCAGCTTGGTTATTTGAGGTCAGAAACGCTAGGTGAAGTGAGTGTTCAATGGACACTCCCTCTGGGCTTTCAACTAACACCCCGGCTTCGCTCCCCTTAGAGTTCGAGGATCCGTCGACATATATTGTCCAGAGATCTTCATTCCCTTGTCTCTTCTCTTTGGATGGGATTAGCTCCAGGATGAAGTCAGTCAACGCCTGCGACTTGATTGCCTGTCGATGTTCATACGATATGTCGACCTCGGAGAGCTCGACGGCCCAGTTTATCATCCTTCCTGCTAGGTCCGGCTTGTGTAGTACTTGCCTGATGGGCTGGTTTGTTCGCACAATGACTCGGTGACCTTGGAATTAAGGTCGGAGCCTCCTTGCTGTGGTAAGCAGGGCAAATGCAACCTTTTCGAGCCTCTGGTAACGAAGTTCTGGTCCTTGCAATGTCCGACCTACAAAGTAGATCGGCTGTTGTGATTTGTCGGTCTCCCGTACCAGAGCGGCACTGATGGCCTTTTCCCCCCACAGACAAGTATAAGATCAACGTTTCTCCGGGTTCTGATTTCGACAGTACAGGAGGTGTGGCTAAGCAATTCTTTATATTTTCGAATGCTTTTTTGCATTCTTCACCCCATACGAACTCTACTTCTTTTTTAAGGAGCTTAAAGAAAAGCAAGGCTTTTTCTGCCGACTTAGGCAAAAACCTAATTAGGGCCGCAAGGCGACCTGTGAGCTGTTGGATTTCTTTCTTGGTTTCCGGCTGCTTCATCTCGAGGACGGCCTTGCATTTGTCGGGGTTGACTTCTATTCCTCGGTTGGTGAGCATGAAGCCCAGGAATTTTCCAACTGGCACCCCAAAAGCGCATTTGGCCATGTTCAATATGATCTTTCGAGCTCTTAGTTGCTCAAAAGTCTCCTTGAGGTTGGCGATATGCGCTAATATGCGCATTGATTTGACGATCATGTCGTCGATGTATACCTCTAGATTTCTTCCAATTTGCGCTTGAAAAACGCAGTTCATCATCCTTTGATAGGTCGCCCCTGTATTTTTAAGACCAAAAGGCATGACGTTGTAGCAAAAGTTTCCTTTTTCTGACATGAAGGCGATTTTTTCGTGGTCATCTGGGTGTAATGGGATTTGATTGTACCCAGTGTACGCATCCATGAACGATAGTAGCTGAAATCCTGATGAATTATCAACTAGTTGGTCAATGCTTGGCATCGGGTACGAGTCATTTGGGCAGACATTATTGAGGTCGGTGTAGTCCACGCAGATCCTCCACTTCCCACTTGGTTTCTTCACCATCACTACGTTAGACAACCAAGTGTTGTACTGTATCTCCTTGATGAATCTGGCTTCTAACAGCTCGTCGACGTGTTCGCTTAAAGCTTGACGTCGGTCAGATCCTATCTTTCTCTTCTTTTGGGACACTGGCTGCGATCCTGGGTACATGGAGAGCTTGTGGCAACAGAAAGTTGGGTTTACTCCTAGGATCTCTGAGGCCTTCCATGAAAATACGTCGGAGTTTTCCTTTAAGAGGGAAACCAGCTCCTTTTTAAAATTTTCCTCTAGGCTTATTCCCACCTTGGTGTGACCTTTATCGTCCCTCCCAATATTGAAGTCTTCCAATTCTCCCTGGGGTTCTGGATGAGGTGCCTGGAGCTCCTCCCTCATGTCGAGTTCGATCAAGTTTACCTCGCTTCCACATGCCTTTAGCGATTGGTTCTTAGCTCCTCCAGTTTTAAGCCGATGGGGAGATGATTGACCTCCTTGATGGACCCGCAGGATCTCATAGTAGCACTCCCTAGATTCTTTCTGATCTCCTCTTATGGTGATAATCTCGTTATTCGCCCCTGGTATTTTTAGTGTTTGATGCTTGGCAGAGAGCAGCATATCCCAATCATGGATTGTAGGCCTGCCAATGATCACGTTGTAGGAAGATGAGGTGTCTACAACGACGAAACGAACCCTTCCAGCTCGGAATGCATCCTTCGTGCCTAAGGTCAGCTTCAAATCAACGTAACCTTTTGGAGGGGACGTCGCTCCGTTGAACCCGACCAGCTCGGTGACGCATGGTTTCAAGTCCTTCTCGTCCAGGTTCATCCTCTGGAAAGCATCCCACGGAGGTTGGTGGAACAAACAGAGGAACAATCTGAGGACCAGAAGCTTACCTGTACCTGTATGCCCCTCTGACTCGAATTCGGTATCACAAGGGTCCACACCACAAATAGAATCCAATGCACTCATAAATCTTGGTTCCTTTTTAGAACAGAAAAATGAAAGCTTTAGAGGTTGAGAAAGCACACAAATCCTTCAACAATGGATTTTTCTTCAATAAGACTAGAGCTTTAATGGTTAGGTGATGTTTTAATGAAGGAGAGAAGTAGAAAAATGAACACTTTGGAGACTTTCCAAGAGAGAAAGCTAAGTCTCCAAGAAAACCCCCAAATGGCTGCCACAATCAGCGGCTGAGTCTTTTAAAAAAATCTTAGGTTTTGATCCCTTCTTCTATTTATATTGTCACTTAAGTTAAACTAGCAGTATTAGTTTAATTAGTTCCGTTCTTCGTTTAATTCTAAAATTTTAGATTCTTAACCTAGATATTTTTCTAGGAATTTTCATTTTTTTATTTTATTTTTTCGCAACACTTTTCTGATACACGTTTTCTCGCTGTCGGTATTAGTTCAAACACCAGTTCTCATTATTTTGACTTCAAACTTGACGTACTAGTCCTAGATATTATTTTAGTAATATATACGTACTTTTTATTATTTTCTGGGATACTTCATCGTTACGCATTTATACCGAGAAGCAGAACCGGTATCTGCACTTTTCGTCAGAAAAGCGACTTTCAACATTATTAAACACTTACTATAATTATTCAAGCTCACTCATAATTATTCAAGGTCAATTATGAAATTTATCTCTTAGCTCGTAATTAAATTAATTAAATTCCTAATTTAACGGTGCAGGTTCTTACATTCACCCCACCTTTTAACAATTTTGTCAGCAAAATTAGAGACATACTGTAACACCCCGTGTATACCCGATTTGTTAACATGTCATCGTATTAAGCGTTGCTTAATTAAATGATGAATAACTTTTTCTTTTCAATTATGACGTCATTATCGTTTACCAAGTTGATTACTTAATCATTTCAAAACAACGCCTGTATGTAAATTGCAATCAAACAACTAACTAAAATACCTCATATATTAAGTAACTGTCTCTAGTCCCGGAACTACATCACGTAGACCAGACGATCCTGATAGTTTATACAACTCAAAACTACAAGCACGACTAACATCAATGTGGCATGGACAATCCCAATGCTCACCAAATATGGCAACAAAGCCCAACAGAGTCTCAAATCCAATAACATGATAATAAATGTAAAACATGTCAGCATCCAAGCATATCATCATAAAAGCATAAATCTCAACTCAGCTCCGGCCTCCTGCCGCCCGAAGTATTAACCCCCTAGGTACCTGATCCTGAAAATTGTGCCCCAAACGTGGAGTGAGATCTCTAAAAAGAAATCTCAGTAAGACAAAAGGTCCTCAAGGACTCTTCCGCCCCAAGCTCACTTACAGGCATAATATAAGTTCAAAACAGTAATCTCAATGCATGTTCATGTTAAGCATATATTTCATGACATTATAATCTCTTGCTCAACCAGCTAACATTTAACTCAGTAATCATGTGATGTATGCAAATGCGATTCGACTGGCCAGGGAACAAGATAGAGATTATGCACGTCTGCGACCCATCTAAACATAAGAGTCGCAGTCTTATGCCTTACACACCAGAGTCGCTGTCTGATTGTGTAAGTAAACAACATCACTTCCATACACTACATGCCTTACACACCAGAGTCGCAGTCTGATTGTGTAAGTAATCAACAGACATATTCACATATCTCAGGCATATATCAATGCATATAACATTTTCATAAAAGCATACCATGCATATAAACCATCCTCCCATGGAGGTCGGTGGAACAAACAACAGATCAATCCGAGGACACGAAAGCTTACCTGTACCCATATGCCCATATGACTCGAACTCGGTATCATCACAAGGGTCCACACCACAAATAGAATCTAATGCACTCACAAATCTGGTTTAACGACTATCATAGTATCAATATACATATTCTAAAATTCCAAGACAATCATATATTATTTTCTTTTTCATTTCGAACCTGGAGATCCTTTCTAAGATATACCATTTAACTTATTTAATTTTAGATAATTATTATCTTATAAATATATACAATATAATGTCTCCCTGGATTTATACGACCAGAATTTTATTTGTTTTGTAAGCACACTTTTCAAATGTAATTGTCTCCCTGATACTAACGTTGATGTATATATATATAAAAGTATAGGTAACGAAACGAAAGCATATACTTAAACGAAAACATACTTTTCGTCTTTTCGAAAGCATACTTTTCTAAGCATACTTTCCTAACGGCTCCCTGAGTTCACATATATATATACATTCTTTTATAAAATTTTGTACATCTTCGTTGGACATAAACATGTATATAAATATAATATATATATATATATATATCCTGGGTAACAAAACCAATAAAACCACGCAAGTATATATAAGTATAACTTGATATCCTGGGTAATAAAACCAATAAACCACGCAAACCAATAAAATCAAATGGCCATATAAAGTGACAAAACAAAAGGCTTTGTACAGAAGAAAAGGTAGCGTACAGTGTCCGAATAGTTTTTTAAGTTAACAAGGGTTCTGAATCATATATAACAACGATTATAACCAAAATTATAGATTTATAAAGGGATAGTTAACTTTACCTTGATTCCTTTTTAGAACAGAAAAATGGAAGCTTTAGAGATTGAGAATGAACCCAAATCCTTCAACAATGAGTTCTCCTTCAACAAGACTAGAGCTTTAATGGATGGGTGATGTTTCAATAGAGAAGAAGAGGAAAAAGATGGAAACTTTGGAGACTTTCCAAGGGAGAAGACTAAGACTCCAAGAAAACCCCCCAAATGGCTGCCACACTCGGCTGCTGCTTAGTCTTTTAAAAAAAAACTTAGGGTTTTGATCCCCTTTTCTATTTATATTGTCACTTAAGTTAAACTAGCAGTATTAGTTTAATTAGTTCTGCTCTTCGTTTAGCTCCAAAATTTTAGATTCTTAACCTAGATATTTTTCTAGGAATTTTCATATTTTTATTTTATTTTTTCGCAACACTTTTCCGATAAACGTTTTTCTCGCTGTCAGTATTAGTTCCGACACCAGTTCTTATTATTTTAACTCAAACCTTGACATACTAGCCCTAAATATTAATCTAAGAATATTCATGCATTTCTTATAATTTTTCGGGATACTTCACCGGTACGCACTTATACCGCGAAGCAGAACCGGTATCTGCACTTTTCGTCAGAAAAGTGACTTTCAACATTATTAATCACTTACCATAATTATTTAAGCCTTCACATAATTATTAGGGTCTATTATTGAATTATCTCATTAATCTTTTAATTAATTAATTCAATTCCTAATTTAACGGTGTGGGTTCTTACCTATACCTGTCCCTAAACTCGGGGTATTGCCGGAGAAGCTCGTCCTCCCACTCTCAAGTACACTCCTCTATAGTCCTTCCTTCCCATTGCACCTTGACCATGAGAATGACTTTGCTTCGTAGCTTCTTCTCGCCACGATCAAGAATCTTGAGTGGTCCGACGGGAGTCTTTAAGTTCTCCCGAACCTCCACTTCATCAGGTAGCGCCCGTGCGAAGTACCCGCTATATACCTTCGAAGCTGTGACACGTGAAACACGTTGTGGATGTTGGTCAAGTTCGGAGGCAAGGCAAACCGGTAGGCAACAGACCCTACCCTACCAATAATCTGGTATGGACCTATAAATCTAGCGCTAAGCTTCCTCACTCCGAGAGCTCGCCCAACACCTGTGACTGGAGATAATCTTACAAACACATGTTCACCTTCATTGAACTCTAATGGCCTATGCCTGGCATCGTAGTAGCTCTTATGCCGATCTTGAGCTTGCTTCAACTTTTCTCTGATCATTTTAACTTACTCCGTAGTATCCTTCACAAAATCAAGCCCGAACAGTTCTCGATCTCCAACCTCTGCCCAACAAGTAGGAGTCCGACATCTCGTACCATACAATGCCTCGTAAGGAGCCATGCCCAAGCTAGCATGAAAACTGTTGTTGTATGAGAACTCAATCAAGGGAAGATACTAATCCCAAGCTGAGCCTTGCTTTAGAGTACAAGCTCTCAACAAATCCTCCAGTGTCTGTATCGTCCGCTCAGTCTGGCCATCTATCTGAGGATGGTAGGCTGTACTTAGCCTCAACTGTGTCCCCAAGGAACTCTGAAATGCCTCCCAAAATTGAGACGTGAACTTCGGGTCCCTATCACTAATGATACTCACAGGCACCCCATAAAGCTTCACAATCTCTCTAACATACAAACTAGCCAGCCGCTTGGTGGTAAAACTCGTCTTCACCGAAAGGAAATGAGCAGATTTAGTTAATCTGTCCACAATGACCCATATAGAGTCATAACCAGCCTGAGTCCTTGGCAACCCCACAATGAAATCCATGGAAATGCTCTCCCACTTCCACTTATTATAATTATTTAAGCTCACTCATAATTATTCAAGGTCAATTATGGAATTTATCTCTTAGCATATAATTAAATTAATTAAATTCTTAATTTAACGGTGTTCTTACAGCCATATACTCCACCTGATATAAGAATCATCTCACCTGCATAAAGGACA
Organism: Gastrolobium bilobum; assembly: GCF_033153095.1. Taxonomy (NCBI): domain Eukaryota; kingdom Viridiplantae; phylum Streptophyta; class Magnoliopsida; order Fabales; family Fabaceae; genus Gastrolobium; species Gastrolobium bilobum. The sequence goes on along the minus strand of NW_026899741.1, from coordinate 25,422 downwards.
ACCAACTAATATACACATATTTCTCAATACAATATAATATCAATACATCCATAATAACAATGAAACATAAATTGTATAGTCATAAGACCTTATGTGTGGTCGCAAGACTGACTCCACGGGCTAGTGTACATGCAACTAGCTGACCTATAACTGAATTGAGCTCAATCATTGCAAGGCTTCATTTACAATGTCAATTATTGTACCCTTACTCTCCTGGGTATGGTACAAGTGGAGAAACACTGTAATCAAGTCATATAACATACATGTTCATCTATATATGCTTCTAGCATCAATTCCATGTCATAAAACACCTTTAGAGACTACAATAATTTTTCCAGAGCATAAGAAAAGAGAAATTTACACTCTGATTCCTAGATCTTACTATTACTCACATGCATGCATATAAACAGAGGTTGGGAAAATCAAATTGCTACTGAGCACACATCAATTCACCAAATCAACATTGGAAAATCGAAACTCATACACGCAAAGTACTTGAACGAATTTTAGATGGCAAGATAGAAAGAGGTTTCTTAGACTTACGTGTGGTTGGTTCATCTCAAGAGCTCCCTAAAAAATGTGACCAGCCAAAAAAGCACCTCTTCTTTTCATCCATTGATTCTTCTAAGTTTAGAAGATTGGCTCTGTCCAGCTCCCTTGAGTCCCGACCTCCAGTCACACTACAACCCAAGCTCCTAGCTTAGCTTCTTGTTCTCAAAACTGCTCCATTTTAACACATGCAATAGGTTCTGACTTTTGGAGTTTCAATCCTCTTCCTAGGTGTAAGATACAAGAGACTTCAGAAAGTGAGAGAGAAGAAAAAATGAAATAAACCTCTTTTGTATTACATTTTCAAAAACTCAATCGTATGTTACATTTGTGACACAGTGTTCTATTTATAGTCTTCACATTTACAACAGAAGTTAGTTAGAGTTTGTGGGCCTTGATCTATTGGGCTTTCATCCCCCCTCAGTGCAGGACACGAAGCTTGGATTTGAAGTCCACAAATTTGTCATGAGAGATTGCTTTGGTGAGACCATCAGTTATTTGGTCAACTGCTGGAATATGGTGCACTGTTATAAGCTTGTTTAACACATTCTCTCTTACAAAATGAAAATCTAGTTCGAAGTGCTTGGTTCGTGAGTGAAAAATAGGATTAGCTGTGAGCAACACAGCTGACAAGTTATCACAGTAGATGTTGGGTGGTCGAGGAATCATGATATGAAGCTCAGATAGAAGAGACTGAAGCCATGTGATCTTGCTTCATAGTGTGTTCTTTGGAGCTGACACAACATGTTTCATTATTCGAAGTAATCCCAACTGTGAGGGCTGAGTAATATGATGTTTTTCACATAGGAGCTTCTTCGAAGACATAGAGTCCATTTTTAAGCCTCCCTTGGAGATGAATCTCCTTGGTAGCCTGAAATTTTACAAAATAGTCATCAACATGAAATTCAGAAAAGACATTATGTTCTTTGACAAATTGAGAGACACTCAATAAATTTTTGGAGAGACCGAGTACATGCAAAAGGTTCGATAAGGTGAATGACAAAGGTGTAAAGGGTGAATGAATAACAGTGTGACCAATATTTTTGATTTTCAAATTAGATCCATTACCTACTTGAACAGATTCCTTACCATGATATGGTTTCTTGTTGAGAAGCTTGTTACCATCTGGTGTGAAGTGGTTAGTGGCTCCAGAATCAGGGCACCAAGTGTGATCCATCACTGAGAAAAAATCAAAGTCATTATCTTGCTTTGTGGGAGAGGTTTCAGCAACATGGGCTTGTGGTGCACCAGCATTAGCATGATTGTAGGGGTGGGGAAATTTTGGTTGAATCTATGGTGGCATTCCCAGCCTATATGACCATACTTGCCGCAGACTTGGCATTTAGGGCGAGAGTCTGGAAATCTACCTCCTCTACCTTGGAATCTTCCTCCTCTGTTGTAGTTTCTGCCTCTATAAAAGGTGTTGTAGCTTCCTCTATTGAAATTGTTATATCCTCCTCTATTTGGATTATTGTATCCTCCTCTATTATTGTAATTCCCTCTGTTGTTGTAGCCACTTCGATTGTTATATCCTCCTCTGGTAAGATGAAGTTGTGCCATGTTAGCCTCAAGGTTTCCTACCTCAGCTTTTTGTGTTTTTCCAATCTTTGTTCCTGAGCCATTAGCAAGGCTTCAATTTCTCCAACTGTATATGGATCTGTTCTAGACATGACAGATGTGACAAACGGATCATACTCCTCACCAAGTCAATCCATTATTGCATCAATGTTTTGCTCTACACTGACAGGAGCACCTGTTGCACTTAGTGCATCTACAATTTTCTTTATTTGAAGAAGGTATTTGGAGAAATTACTTTCTTTCTTTGCATGACTTAATTGAAGTTTCAGTTGTTTCACCTTTGCTCTAGTTTGAGAAGAGAAAAATTCATCAAGTTTATGCCAAACCTGATAGGAGCTTTCACAACCAACCATTCTCATATAGACTACCTCTGACATGGATCCAAGTAACCAAGAGAGTAGAAGCTGATCCTACTGTTCCCAGAGTGCCACATCACTACCTCCATTTTCTATAAACTTTGGTGTATCTTGAGTGATGAATTTCACGAGATTGTAACCTTTGATAGTAGCCATAGCTTGCTGCTTCCATGGCAGAAAATTATCTTCATTCAACTTGAAGGAAACTGGACTGGAAAAAGTGTGAACCGAATTTGTGATTGAGCACAGTGAAGTAGTTGTTGCAGTGACATTCGAGCTTTGTATCTTTGGATCTGTAGTTTCCAATGCTGGATCTGTGGTTTCCATTGCTGGATCTGAGGTCTCCAAGGATCAAGTTGAGCTCTTGATACCATGTAAGATACAAGAGACTTCAGAAAGTGAGAGAGAAGACAAAACGAAATAAACTTCTTTTGTATTATATTTCAGAAACTCAATCGTATGTTACATTTGTGACACAGTGTTCTATTTATAGTGTTCTATTTATAGTCTTCACATTTACAACAGAAGATAGTTAGAGTTTGTTAGTATTTGTGGGCCTTGATGTATTGGGCTTTCCTAGAGATGCAATTGGGGGAAAACTAAGGAAAAGGAAGGAAATGATAATGGTCAAATTTCTAGGTAGGGTTAAGATTGTGTTTCATAAGAAGAGTGGAAACTTGATGAGACAAATTATAACATCGTAGAAATTCATCAAATAATTTATGAGACCTGGGAAAACTTAAATAATCACGGATCGGTGCTTTCCATATCTTATATGTTCATATGCAACCAATGAAAAATCATTTCATCACATTGTTTCACTATACGACAACGACAAAGTCAGATCATATGCATTGTGCCAAACAGAAAAAGAGCTTGCACTTAAATTTTTCTAAAAATTATTTTAAGCATGGGAACTTCAAAAAAAAAAAAACTATGAAACCGGGCTTTCCATATATACATGGAATGATCACATGTAATTGACATATAGTTGTTTTTTTTTTTTTTTTTTTTTGATAACAACATATAGTTGTTTCGTTACACCATTTAATCACACAACAACAAAGTAGGCTTTAGCATATTCAGTCAAATCAGAAGACACTGCCCACTACAGAATTTATCTAAAAATCTTTAGATCATTAAAAATGCAAAACACCAATGGAATAATGCTCCTAACACACAATGGAATCATCCAAAACTTGCGGTAGATTCATACCACACATAACCATGCTTTACGATAAAATTTAAAGTAGTCTGTAACACTTTACAACACCAAGTTTTATAACAGTGGCATATTTACAAATATGTAGGATTCACTAACATAATAAGACACATGCAAGGCAACCATTCGGACTTTCCATATACAATTCGCATACAATTTAGGACAGAGAAATACATACTATAGTTGAACCTAGAAGAGTGAAAATCATTAAGGATTGTTAGAATAATAATATAAATCATTAAAAAGGCCCTCACCCAACACCTTAAGGCCCCCACTTTAAAGTGAAATTAAAAATAAAAAGCACAAAAGGTAAACCAAAAATTGGGTCTGTGCAATATCCACGCTTCTAGCCCAAAAGGCTCTTGCGTGAGGGGATGTGTTAAAAGAATAATATAAATCATTAAAAAGACTCTCACCCAACACCTTAAGGTTTTGGGTTGAAGTGGTTCTTTACAAGGATTGTTAAGCTTACCTTATCATGTACGAGTTTTAGCTAGTATTCTACAGTTAGAGCTTTGCCTCCTTCCTTAAAAGAGGGTGGTAGAGAGGAACTCGAGTGATGTTCAGCCAATTAGGTGAAAAGTAATAATCACAAACGTCCTTGTACAATATATCAGCATATGTGGAAAAATGGATAATTTTGTCATTTCGGTTCAGAATCCCATCAATATTTTACGATCAACGAAACATAGTTTAAAATTAACTCAACTTTTCTAAAAAAAATTTGACCTACTAAATAATTTTTCGTATTTTACTTGGGAAAAAAAATCTCACCATATTTCCGAAAATCTTTTTTTCCCTGAAAATAATAAATATCTCTTCTACCAAACGTCCTCTAGGTTACTAGAGTTGTTATATTGAGAGTCTTGAATGAAATTAATATTTGGTTCAAAACCTTCTTCATTTTCTTCCTTATCAAATGCATAAGAGCACTCTCCGAAATTGAACTTGTTGAGATATATATAAAACCATTAATGTAGCATCATCCAACAGCTTAAGATTTAGGGGGCGTGTGAGGATCGAACTCGTGAACTTGTGATCATTGAAGCTCTGATACTATGTAAAGAACCATTTCAACCCAACTCATGAACTTGTTGGTTGGGTGAGGTTACATTAATGATTTTTTTATATATCTCAACAATTATATATCTCAACAGAACTTCGATCGAGCATCAATCTTTCATGATTGTTTAGGGCTTCATTAAGGGACTTTTGGTGCTTCATATTTTCAGCACCTAACCACCTTCTACACCACAAGGGGAAAGATTCCCATGGTTCATCGTCTTCCTATTTAGGCACGATTTCTTTTGGAATCACCCTGTTGAATTTTGCAAGACATCTCTCGGTCTAAATAATAAAAAGACCATTTCCTTCTTTGATAGGATTAACTGTATTGATAAAAAGAGGTCCTTTTAACCATAGGTTGTGGTCAAATGAAGATGTTCGTTCTCTCAAGTCTAAGTTTTATGAAAAAAGAAGGCAATCATTATTTGAGGATCTTAGGATAGTATTCATACATAACAGTGACCAAAGTGCTGTTGGCAAAATTTTTTATCAAACTGCTATGCCAACAGTAAATTTTGGCAAAATATCACGTAGCATATTTCGCTACACTGCGTAACGAAATATGTGTGCAAATAATTCGCTGCACAGTGTAACGAAATATGCCACGTCAGAACCAAAAATGCCATGTGTCAAAATTGGAGAAATTCCCTACATAGTGTAGCGAATTTCTCCAATTTTGACACATGACATTTTTGGTTCTGAGCATTCTGACGTGACATATTTTGCCTACACTGTGTAGCGAATTATTTGAATGTTTAAGAAACTGAATCAATGAGAATACAGAACTCAAAGGTCCATATCAGTATATATACAGCAACTAATAAACGAGTAAGAAACAAAAGAACTCTAACTAACTACATGACACGTGGACAATGTAACTAACTGTAAGACACGTAGCTTCAATGGTGACACGACGTAGATAACAAAACTGAGTCTCATCACCCCCCCTCAAGTTGGAAGGTGAATATCATGAAACCCCAACTTGACCAGAAAGTCATGGAAAGATGCAGGGTGTAAAGCCTTCGTAAATACATCAGCCAGCTGCTGTGTGGTCGAGACAGGTAGAAGATGTATCAAGCCAGCAGCAATCTTCTCCCTTGTAACATGACAATCCAATTCAATATGCTTGCTGCGCTCATGGAATGAGGGATTGTGTGCTAAGTGGATGGCTGCTTGGTTGTCACAATATACCATGGCAGGTTGTGTAATTGGAACTTGCAAGTCATGAAGTAAATACGTGAGCCATTGGATTTCACATGTAGCAGCAGCAAGGGCTCGATATTCTGATTCAGCAGATGAACGACTCACAGTTGTCTGTTTCTTGGACTTCCAAGACACAAGAGAGGAACCAAGAAAAACGCAAAAACCTGTGATGGATCGTCTAGTATCAGGGCATGTTGCCCAATCTGCATCAGAGAATGCAGAAACAACTAGCTGATTAACAGAGGAAAAGAACAATCCTTTACCTGGGGAACCCTTCAAGTATCTAAGAACTCTACAAGCTGCATCAAAGTGTGTTTGCATGGGGTTTGCCACAAATTGGCTTAATTGTTGAACAGCAAAGGCAATATCAGGCCTTGTATTAGTGAGATAAAGAAGTCTCCCTACTAGTCTTCGATACTTTGCTGGTTCAGAAAAGACTGATCCTTGATTTTGGCTGAGGCGAAGACCAGGTTGCATGGGAGTGGAGACTGGTTTTGTGCCAAGTAATCCACTGTCTTGCAATAGTTCTAGAATATACTTTCGTTGATTGAGAACTAGACCTTTACTGGAACGGGCTATTTCAAGGCCAAGGAAAAATTTTAATGGCCCAAGATCTTTGATCTGAAACAAAAGATGTAAATGACTTTTAACCATACTTATTTCATCAAAATCATTTCCTCCCAGAACCATATCGTCCACATAAACCAGAAGAGCAGTAAATGATTTCCCATTGGCTTTGGTGAAAAGAGAGTGGTCAGAGGAAGATTGTGAGTACCCAAGAGAGCAAAGTTCCATTGTTAAGCGAGCATTCCACTGCCTACTTGCTTGCTTAAGCCCATATAAGGACTTTCTTAATCTGCATACTTTCTGTTTGCCATCAACTGCAACACCTTGTGGAATGGACATGTAGACTTCCTCGGATAGATCCCCATGTAAGAATGCATTGTTTATGTCTAGCTTCTCCAAGTGCCACTGACGAGCCACAGCTACTGAAAGCAGTAATCGAATTGTAGTAAGCTTTGCAACGGGTGAAAAAGTCTCAAAGTAATCCACTCCTTCCATTTGGTTGTATCCCTTTGCCACTAGACGAGCCATATAGCAGGCAATGGTTCCATCTTGGTTGTGTTTTATTTTATAAACCCATTTGGAACCAATAGGACGTTTCCCTTTGGGCAAATCAACAATATCCCAGGTCTTGTTGCGATTGAGTGCTTCTAGCTCTTCATTCATGGAAGTTATCCATTCAGGAAATTGAGTTGCCTGCTTGTAAGTTGTTGGCTCAATAAAAGAGCTAATGTTGTGACAGAAGGAGGAATACTCCATTGAGCATTTTGCATATGAGACAACAGATGATAATGGATGATTAGTAGATGATAGACTAGGTAGCACATCAGCAGAAGAATAATTGCAATGAAAATTAGATAAGTACTTGGGTGGACATCTTACCCGTGTGGAGCGTCTGATATGTGAATTATCTGGTACAGAAATATTGGCAGTATTCTCAGTCTGTGAAGAAACAAACTGAGTCTCATCATTTGAGCTTTCAATGAAAGTTGTAGTTTTGGATGTGTCTAGCCCCTGTGTAACAGGTGGAGACTGTACAGTGGGAATATCATAAAAAGAAGATGCACATTGATCAGTGGGCCATGGATCAACATTATCTGATGGTGATGTATCCATGAAAGGAAAGTGATCCTCATAGAAAATTACATTTCGAGAAACAAAAATCTGTTTAGAGGATATATCATACAAAACATATCCTTTGGTTCCATCCTTGTGACCAATATAAACACATTTTCTTGCCCTGGGATCAAATTTCAAACGTCCTGCCATAATTGTGGATGCAAAAGCAAGACAACCAAAAGCCTTAAGATGTATGATGACTGGTGGAGTATTATGCAATAGCTCATATGGTGACTTATTGTTCAGTTTTGGTGTACTAACTCGATTGATCAAGTGTATGGCATGAATAATACAATAACTCCATAAGCTGATAGGGAGTTTTCCTTGGAAGAGAAGAGCCCTGGCAGTGTTGAGCAAGTGTTGATGTTTTCTCTCAACAATTCCATTTTGTTGAGGTGTCTCTATGCAAGAAGTTTGATGAACAATGCCCTTTTGTCTAAAAAATTCTGTCATTAGAAATTCATGCCCATTATCACTTCGAAAGACTTTAATGGTTTTATGAAATTGATTTTCAATTAGAGCAACAAAAGATGAAATATGATTTCTGACTTCAGACTTTGACTTCATAAGAATACCCCATGTATATCTTGTGCAATCATCAACAATAGTTAGAAGAAATCGATGACCATGAATAGAGGGTACAGAATAAGGCCCCCAAATATCAATATGTATGAGATCAAAAGCATTTTTGGAAACAGTGGAGCTTAAAGCAAAAGGAAGTTTCTTTTGTTTAGCCATGTGGCAGATATCACATGGAGTATCTAGATGTTTACAAGTAATAAATGGGTACTGTAACATCATGGTCTTTATTACAGGTTTGGAGCAATGGCCCAAACGAAAATGCCATATATCATTGGCATGAGACTGTAAATTGAAACTACTGTTATCAGAAAAATTCAATTGTTTTGTTGTGTCAGCATTCTTCACAGCATTGATTGGTCCATCTTGGTGCATCACATACAATCCTCTCACCAGATTAGCAGAACCAATCATCTCCATGGATTGTTGATGTTGAATGAGGCAATTTTGAAGCTGAAATGTCACATGACAATCAGTTTCAGAAATCAGTTTATGCACTGATATTAAGTTGACGCCAAATTCCCTTACATACAGAACATCTGTCAACGTAAGTGTTTTAGAAATATCTACTGTACCAGACATATTAGAGTAGACCCGTGTTCCATTGGGCAAGGATATGGCAATTGGCTCAATATACTTGATAGAAGATAAATTGGCAGAGTTAAAAGTGATATGATCAGTGGCTCCTGTGTCTAGGACCCACTGATTTGATGACTTACTTGCTTCAGAAGATTGACTATCGACATTTAGTACATTAGTATGAACCATATTGCTGACATGAGGAGAGGATGGAGGCAAAGCATGTTGCACTTTCATTGTTTGTTGTATCATCTCCATAATGGTGTGATACTGACTTTTAGTGAAATTTTCTTTTGTGTCAGCTTCCCTTGAGTTGTCAACCTGATTGAACTCTTCACTTACAACTGCATTGATCTTATGCATAGGGTTCCTTTGCTTAAACCCAGGAGGATAGCCATGCTTCTCGAAACATGTCTCCACTGTGTGGCTAGTCTTCCCACAATAAGTACAGAGTCTAGATCCTCTTCCACGTGCAGGATTGAATCCCCTTCCCCTTCCACGAGTCTGTCCACGTCCTCTTTCTGGAACTTGTTCAGCAGAATTAAAGAAAATTCTTGAATTGTCATGATGAATTGGACCAGAACTTTCAATCTGCAACTGTCGTTCCTGTTGTGCAACTAAGGAAAAAACTCGGTTAACTGAAGGAAGAGGATCCATGAGCATAATTTGGGACCTCACATGAGAAAATTGATCATTGAGTCCCTTGAGAAAACGAATTGAATAGTCTCTTTCCTTACTGTTCTTAACCTCCACTGCAATTGAACAGCATGGACGAACACATTTACAAGTAGGAGTGGGTTGGAGTGCTTCCAATTCATCCCAAAGAATCTTGAGTCTAGTAAAATAATCAGAGATTGAGCTATCTCCTTGATGTAAACGATAAATGTCATCCTGTAAATCTGATATTCTGAAAATATCAGATTGAGAAAATCTCTCCTTGAGATCTCTCCATACATCATATGCCTTATCCATCCACAAAATGGATTGAGATATAGAACTTGTAATTGAACGATGCAGCCACGAAAGGACCATAGTATTGCATCTCTCCCAAACTGGAAAACGTGGATCTGTTGTGTCTGGTGTCAAAATTGTACCATTGACAAATGATACCTTATTCTTTGAAATTAGAGCCATGGTCATAGCCCTCGCCCATCCATGGTAGTTCTTCCCGTTCATCAGATTTGATACAAGAACAAGTGAAGGATTTTCACTTGGATGAAGGAAATAGGGACTACCTGGATCTAACAGATCAAGAAGACTAGTTTTCATAGGATTACCTTCCCTATGTGAAGGAGTGCTTTCTGCTTCTTTCTCCATTGCAAGTGCAGAACTCTGAATCACCTTCTTGTTTACAGAAAGAGAAAAACGAACAGATCTATCAGCAACAGAATCGATTCGATTTGCATGTGAAGAAAAGAAAAACACAAGAAATCAAATAGATCTAACAGCAGCAAAGTCAAATCGATATGCATGCGGAGTAGAAGAAAAAGAATCGAATTGAAGGCGCATATCAGAGCTCTGCGAAGAGCTCTGATACCATCAAACAATAGAGAAAGAAGAAAGCAAGTATAGAAGAGAACTTCATACTTTGAATGTTTAAGAAACTGAATCAATGAGAATACAGAACTCAAAGGTCCATATCAGTATATATACAGCAACTAATAAACGAGTAAGAAACAAAAGAACTCTAACTAACTACATGACACGTGGACAATGTAACTAACTGTAAGACACGTAGCTTCAATGGTGACACGACGTAGATAACAAAACTGGGTCTCATCATATAGCAAAGAGTGATGAACAGACAAGCTAATAATGAATAACTAATGAGAAGTTAAAACGCTCAAATATGCTATGAAAAATTATGTAAAGAAGATAAGGTGTAACGACCGGTCTTGTAAAATGGAGCCGCAACCAAATTTTTTATTAAGAAAATTGGAAAACCTTTTTGTCTTTGTGCACTAGTCTTTAAATTTGAGTAAGGTTCGAGAATCCATTACGAATAAGGAAGATATTAACATTCTACATCGTCCGAATATGGTTACCTTAAATTGATTGCAAGAATTTTATTTTACCCTTTTATTAAACAGAAATACAGTTTAACATGAAATAAAAAATTAAACATTGAAGAGATAAAAATTAAACTATTTCAAATGATGTAATTACAAGAAGAAGAAAAAAAGAATATTTTTGTTTTTTTTTATCAGCAGTAAAAAAAATACTGAACATTCTAAACGGTGACAATAATCAAATATTTAAATACTACTGTTAAATAAAAAAAAATTACATTGTATTTTTATTTAAATATTTCAAAATGGCATAAAGAAAAAGAAACATCTAAAGAAAATATATTTAAAACATAAACTAATAACGAGTAGAAAATTTAATATGAAACCTTACTAGTATTATATAAAGAGAATGATCAGCAAATTTTTTTAAAAAAATAATGAAAGATGGACCACTATGGGGACAAGGCAATTAGAAAAAAAGAAACGACCATTAGAAAAAGACAAAACAAATTGCTTTTAATAATGGTAAGAAAAATATTCAACGTACATTCTAGTTCTTGCTAAAACAACGAGACTGTGTCAGGTAGGGGGATAGCAAAACTCTAAAAAATTAAAAGATGGACAATAAAAAATTCTTGAATGACATTAATGGCAAATTTGTAACCGACAACATCTAGTGTATTATCTTTGTATGTATGCATCAATTCACATATTCCATCAGTTCACCCGTTCTGATTACTGGTGCTTTACAATTTTCGGTGGATGTGTAGCAAATAACTCAATTCATATTTTATTCTTTCCACTGAAACTAAAGCTGAAAAGCATAGAGCATAGGATAGAGGCAGCACCTTTTTTCTTGTATTTAAATATATCTTTCAAGGGAGAAACATCTATCCTTTTAAAGGATATAATCATATATCATTTTAGATCTCAACCGTTGATTTTCGTTCATTAACGGTTATAATTTATTGGGTCAAAACTTAATGAGGCGAACTTATTATTAATTAATTAATAATTTTAATCCAATAAATTATAACCATTGATGAATGGAAATCAACTATTAGGATCTAAAATGACATATGGTTATATCCTTTAAAAGGATAGATGTTTTTCCCATCTTTTAAAGACACAAGATTCGCTTGACATGTGTATGCCTTCAAAATCGATCATTCTTCAATTGCAGCAGTACATGGTAACTTTTATAATAGAAAATAAAAAGGAAAGAAAAGCTTCTAAACACTATTTTTGAATAAATAGTTTTTAATTGATTCAAGGATAATAGCCAATAAAGATTTTATGATCAATGAAATAATGATTAAAGATGGTTTGAGGCATAATAAATGAGTTTATATAAGTAAACAAAAAAATATAGTCGTTTATAGCAGTTAAAATGCTTACTAGTTAATAAGTATTTGAATATTTTTCGTGGAGTATTTCAATACTTTTGCAAGTAATGGATTACTTTTCAATAAGTAATCGTATACTTTCTACTCTAGTGAAGTATTTAATAACTAGTCAAGAAAATATGACAGCAGCCAATTATGTAGCAGATTTGACTTTAAATGCATTCCAACCATTTTATGTGAAAGATCTTGACTTAATAAATATATACGTTTTGAATTTATAAAGCATGTCAATGACCTTTTTCTTACATTTTTCAAATTTCTTTTAAGTATTTAAAGTCATGGATGATGCATGTATAAAAACAAGTTTACTTTGAGCTCATGAATGCAATTTTGATCAAGTACCTTTATATTTGAGTCTAAGTCCTATAAATGAACTATTTGTAGGTTCTTGGACTTAGGTTCTTCCATTGTAACTTGATTCTTGAACTCTTTTTGGACTTGATCATATGTCTTGATGGATTTTGCATGTGTTGACTTGTTCAATTGTTTTTCTTGGACTTTTTTTTTATTGTTGCAAGTTGTACCATTCTTGAAGTCTTTTTACATGCTTGTTTTTTATCATCAAAACTCTTGTATAATTGAATTCTTCATTTTGAATGCATTGGTTCCACACCAAATAGATCTCTTTATGACAAAATTGGTCGATAAAGTTGAGAAAGAAATATATAATGAACTGGATCCTATTTCAAGATTATGTTATACTGGGATTTCAACAACAAAGTAATACTAGTTGCAAAGGTTCCATATGAAATTTTGAATATTTTTAAAGAAATCTTCTGAGGGATTTATTTTGAAGAAATAATAAAGGTATTCTAGATGGACAAGGCCAAGAGATAATACATTATATTGGTCAACATTTTTGGCTATTTTGTATATACAAGATATATTTTGATGACAACAAAAATGCAATAACAAAAAAGAAAAGCATTGATTAAGAGAAAAAAACATCCACCATGTGTAAAGAATTAATGTATACAATCCAGTCGTACAAGAAGCATAATGACATATCAAAGTGGCAATAACATGGAAGGACTTCGAAGAAAGCTAACAATGAATCAAGAGTAAACGGATTAAGAAAAACATGTAAGAACTAGAAGAGAAGAACCAATATCAAAGGCAACAAACCACGGACAGTCTTCAAGAGAAGTTTAATGTCATAAATCATGGTAAAAGAGTGTATGTATCAAGTCAAAAAAGTATCAGATCAATTTTTATTTCTGTTGAGTTTAACTTTTCTTCAATCTTCCTCAAGAACTTGTTCTAGGCAAATACATTATCAGTATGTCAATTGGGAACTTGCTCTGCCAAGGACGGTAACTTAGTACTTCCATCTAAATTAATAGTGGCACGTCTTGTCCATGGAGTCTTTTCAATGTTCCTTTGAGACATAGTTACTCCAAGTGAAGGGAAGTCATCCTTATCAAATGGAGTTTGCATCACGTGATATGATGAGGAGTAGTCGAAGGTGGCCTGTGAAGCTGCATCATGTAACATGATTAAGGAGTAGTTGAAGGAGGTCTGAGAAACTATGTTTTATAGTATCTACATAAAATCTTGTAGAGAGCGGTCGGGGAAACTGTTTTATAGAATCTACTTAAGGTCTTATAGAGAGACATTTTTAGCTTAGTTTTCTTAGTGAAATTATTATAGTCTTCTCCTTTTTTCCTGCAATTCCAATCTCCATCGCATTCGTAGCAGATTCCATATTATTGTATAAACATAGATAGGTTCTCCACTTTTATCAAAACATCCTATGAGAATCTCATTAGCTTCTTCAATGGGACTTATTATCAAGACTGTGTTTGTTCAGAAATCTTATTTTTCTTTAGGAGGATCTTCAAACTTTATCTCAATATCTCTTGTACTTAGAGTTGTGAACGAAGGATTATTAGAGGCTTGTATGACTGGTTTCGTGGCTTGTCTAATCATCACATAAATAATCCATGAATCTCGGAAAAGTTGCAAAAAAATCCTACTTCTAGAGTTGCCTAGAGACATTAGGTAGGAGTAACTCCAGTATCAGCAATGATGAGCAATGCATCTTTGGATATTGATAAAGACATATTTTTGGCATGATTCTATACTCTATAAGCTATATGATAATGAAGTGTCACCATAGTGTTGTTTGCAACTTGAAGAGCTTAGATAATCTGGACTTGGACCATTAATGCTTTGGTGACATGCTTGTCTTTGAAAGTCATGTTAAAGTTGGGAAACAAAGTGAACATTATTGTTCCCAAATTTAGTGTTATCTATGTGATTCCAATGATAGCATACAACATTATAAATATATGGAGTCAAAGAGGGAGATTTTGGCTAGAACTAGTAAATCTTTTCTGCCATGATAGGTAAGGGCAAGACTTACTCTCCTATCTGAAGGTGGGTATAACCATTTTTTTGCTATTCTAAAACAAATTTTGGTAAGAATTCTAGGTTCACGTATTGTTCTACAAGGGAGTATGGCAGCTCATGATGGGAAGAAAAGGCTTCAACATATTCTTTAATAGTTTATTTTTTGGGGTATTATAAAGATTCTTATAGATTGGATTCTAGTCCAAATTATTTTTTTTAAGGCATGACAAGAATTCATTGGAGTAGGGGCTTTTTTGTTATATTTGTGATTTTAGGGATATGGGTAATTTTATATAAATATTCTAATTTAGAGGTTGTTCTTTTGCTGCAAAGGAGGGAAGAGGCATAAGTAGTTGAGCAGATGAAGTGATAGAAAATCGAGAGGGGATTATATCGGTTTTCTGCTGATTAATATCCAGAAAATTCTTTTCTTTTATAATGACCCTAAATTGTAAAATGCCTTATTACATTGAATTAATTATTTAATCATACATAATCAGATTAATCAAGTAAGAGACTTAATATAAAGGTTAGATTAAATATTTATCAAACACATTGTATATAAAATAAGTAATAAGTAGTATGTTTAATTCAATCAATTGGGTGTATTTTATGTGAAAAGCCCACTTATGAAGTGGTTAAGTGGGTATAAGCGAGGCAATGAGAATAATGGACTTTATGTGAATATATGTGATTAATTAGATCAGAAGTCTAATTAATTAATTACAGCCACTTTTCATTAAAAAAATGCAATTACGGTGAGTTTTACGGTAAAAATACTGTTATGTAAAATTGTCGTTAACTTTGTTGTAAATTAGTGATAATCTAATATATGATGTATATGAGATAAATCACACATTTAATATTAAGTCATAGCTAGATTAAAAATTTAAGTGAATAATTGAGATAAAAGAATAAACTACCAAAGCTAATGAGTGATTAAGTCACTTGAGCACTTCAAATAAAACACAAATATATTTCTCTTCTTCCCCACATAGCAGCCACCATCGATAAAGAGGAAGAGAGAAACCATTGAAGGAGCTTAATCCCTAACTTCCTCCATACTTAACGAAATTCACCTATTCCAAAGCCAAAAACGTTTAGAATATTCCCCTCATTGTAAATCTTAGCTTAGTTTTGAGTGGGAAGCCTTGTGGAGAGAGATCCTCCCCTCTAAAAATTTCGAGTTTCTTGAAGATTGGTGGAGTTTGTGGGCATTTCACACCATGGGAGCCTAGGAAACATTCATCCCTTGGTTGTGTCTCATTTTGTGGTAAGTTTCCACTCTTTAAAACTAATTTTCATGGAGATTTAAAAAAGGTAGAAGATGTTGAATAGTGCCCTGCGAGTTTTATGATTTTGGGAGAGGTTTTGATGTTGTTTCATTGATTTTTATGTTATAGAATTGAGCACAATGATCCATTAAGTGAGAATCTTCCATTTGGTATCTCATTCGACCAAGACTAGTTTCTTGGAAAAATTCACATAAAGGTGAGTTGAGTTTATAAGAAATGTTGAGTTAATGCTGAGATAATAAATGATATAGAATGTTTGTGTAGTTTTCCTAGCCATGGACTTAGTATTAATGTGTGTTGCGGCTCACGGCAAGTGTACCGACCGTACAAGTAATATAATGATTGAATAAGAGATCGTTCCCACGAGGATTAAGGTTCAAGCACTAATTCACTATTGCAACTTAAGTTGGACAATCAAAAGTGTATTTGGAACAGAATTTGAATTTAAAATTTAAAAGATTAAAACTGATTAACCGCAAGAATTAAAATAAGAATTTAAAGACGTGATTTAACTCTAATGAATACCAAGAATAAGAGCAAGAAATTAAAGATTTTAATTAACTGATTTAAAAGAGCGTAGCTTGGGTTTTGATTTTCTTCAATCTCTTTATTACGTTTGAATTTCTTCTTTACGTTAATCGTCCTTAATATCAATCTAATCGATTCTTTCTTATGTAATTAGGGCTCAATCCCTTGTTACCCTAAACCTTCACAATCTTGCAAGAACCCTAGTTCCCCGGTTATTCCCCAAGAAGGTAAACATTAAGTTCAAGAATCATAAAGATTACGCAAACCCTATGTCAATCCCTAGAATCATAATGTTTACGATGAAATTATCAAATAAGGATCACACACCAACATTCCTATTGTCATGCATTTACCTAAGATCAATATATAAGATTCAAGCTTATATAAAGCATTAAAAACAGATAATTTCATTCATGATAAAAAGAAAATTAACATAGCGAATTGTTCAAAGCATAATAAAGATCTTGAATTCCTTCTAACCCTAACTACTAAAAGACTTAGCCAGACATAGCAAGATCAAGAACGAAAGAAAATAGAAAAGCTTTCCCAAACTCCATAGATGATTGATGAATCTTCAATATCTCCAGTGAAAACTTGATGTTCATCCGTCTCCGCCGCTCACGAACATGAACCGAGGAATCTTCCGTGTTCCCCCTGCCTCCAAGTACCAAGGACTCTCTTAGAATGTGTAAAAACTCCTTAATTCTGACCCCAAATGTGTTTTTAAGGGCAAAGAATTCGTGCCCTAGGTGGATACTTCAAGTGGGCTTAAGTTGGGTCTTTCGAGGCGCTTAAGTCTGGTCATCCGCGCTTAAGCTTCCTAATTTGCGAATGCAAAATTAACGTTCGCGTTTAAGCTTGCTTGGGCGCGCTTAAGCCTGCTGAGAGTTGCATGGAAAATTAACGTGGTGCACTTAAGCGCGCTCTTCGAGTCTGAACTTTCTTCTTGGCTCGCGCTTAAGCCCAAAATTGAGGGCTTAAGTGCCCAGAGGCAGAGGCAATTTGCGTATTTAGGAGGCTTTAGCTTCGAAATGAGCCCCCTCTTCAACAACTTGATTTGCTTGATAAGATCTTCAAATCTTCTTGTTTTGATCTCCATCTATCATATCTTCAACTTTGACTCCATTTATCATCAAATTCCCTTCAAAATAACAAATATATATTATTTAATTCATAATTAATAATGTTCATGATTTTTATATCAAAACCCTAGTTTTTGACTTGTTCAACTTGATAATTTATATTATTTTAGTCTATAAAAACGAGATAAACTAAAGGTTTATCAATGTGTGGATTGGATTGATGAACACCAATCTTGCCTTGACTATAGGTTGTCTTGGTGTTGATTGGGGATTGTGTGGTTTTGAGAAAAGAAAAGCTTGTAAGGAAGCGCTCTTATATGGGAAACCTCCGGACCTTGGGGTTAATCCCCTTATGTGTTCCACTATGCTCCTTTGTGGAGGAATGATTAAGATGAGGTGATATATGATAATGATAGTAATGGTATGCTTATGCATTTATAATTGATGTAATGACTGTTAAATAATGATTAAAGCTATGATCGTTAAAGGATAATTGATAAATGAGTTAATGAATGAGGATTAATGAATAAGTTGATGACTGATAAATTATAAATGATAGAATGGCCATGAGGATGTATGATAAGGACTTCCCTTCGAAATAGCTCTATGCGGATCTCCAAGTAATATGGACCTAAGAGAAATAGTCCTTGCAGATCTCTCATGGAAGTTCCTAGAGTGTGAGGAAGGGGCTTCCTTTGGAAACAGCCCTATGCGGATCTCCAAGTGGTATGGACCTAGGAGAAATAGCCCTTTGTGGATCTCTCTTGGGAGTTTCTAGTATTGTGATGAGGATGATTGGTATGAGCTTCCCTTGGAAACAGCTCTATGCGGATCTCCTTGTGGTAAGAACTAAGAGATACAACCTTTGCAGATCTCTCTTGAAAGTTCCATGGTTGAGAAAATGATGTATGTTATGCCTGCTGTTATTATTATGTAAGCACAGGAAGTGAACCTAAGGGTGGAGTGATCCTCCAAGGACCCTTGGTTTACTGAGATTGTTATCTAACCCCACGTTTCGGGGACCTTCTTTCAGGTACTGATGGTGATGGAGCATATGGTGGCAGGAGGCCACAATAGATGTAGATTGATACATGTTGCTATTGTTGTCATTTTGGATATGCCTGTCATTTAATATCATCATATGTATATGTAAATTTTGAGGCCATATGATGTATATTTTGGGACTTAGCCCATGATCATTGTGATGTTAATTATTACTTGATATATATAGTCAATGACTTTGATCATGCGTGTAGTAGCTAAGTTCTTTTGGAATTCACTGATGTATTTGAGATATTGAGACAATTGATGTAATCTGATAATTATGTTATTGCTCATTATATACTTGCACAAGGATTTATGTAAGAGATAAATTGATGAATATTGTGGGATGTGAGTGTCACAATGTTTGTTGGGCATGTGGTAGCCATTTAAGTCTATTAGGTATAAGGATATTGGAGAAATGAGATTTGACATCCCTAGTTCATGAATGTTGCAATTTAAACATGTTTCTATCTGTTGGAGGGCGCTAAAGCACGCTAAGTGGCTTAAAAATGCCATTTGGCCCTGCCAGGGCACGTTAAGGGTGTGCATGACAACCATTCTATTCCCGAGCACTGTTTCTGAAAAGAAACAATTCTTTTTTATTTCTGTGCCTTAGAACAATTTCTGAGAAAAAAAATGTGTTTGATAACGTGTTCCATTTTTATTCCGAGAATGAGAATTATGTTTGATAATACAACAAATAATATAATAAAAAATAATTCCTATTAAATATAAAAAAAATTTAGATCAACTCTTTCCTTTCCATATGGTGTGGTTGTGGTGGTGGCGGCGGCGACGGTACGGTAGTGGTGGTGGCAGTGACGTGGTGAAGATAGTGGTGGTGGTTGTGACGGCAGTGGCTGCGACGATGGCGGTGATAATGGTGGCAGCGACAGTGGTAGTTGTGGGGATGGTGGTGGTGGAGATGACGGCAGTGGCAGCGACAATGGTGGTGGGTATGGTGGTTGGTGGTGACAACAATGGTAACAGTGACATGGTGGTGGTGGTTGTGAAGGCATCATGGTGGTGGTGGTAGTGGCTGCGGCGGCGGTGGTGGTAGGTGACAGTGGTGGTGGTGATGGTATGGTGGCGATGGCTTGGTGATGGTAGTGGTGGCGTTGGTGTAATGGTGGCGATGGTGGTGGTGATGACGGTAATGGTTGTGACGATGGTGGTGGTGGTTGGTGGCGGCGGCGGTGCTGAAGACGATAGTGGTTGCGGCAATGGTAGTGGTGGTTGGTGACAGTGGTGGTGATTGTAGTGGCGGCGTCGTGGTGGTGGTAGTGATAACGATGGGGGTGGTGGCACTGGCGTGTGATGGCGGCGGTGACGACAATGGTTGCGATGATGGTGGTGGTGGTTGATGGCGGTGATAGTGATGGTGGTGGTGGTGGCGGTGGCGGTGGCGGCGATGGTAGTTGTGGTGGTGGTGGCATGGTGGTAGAGTGATTGAGAGAGGTAAGTGTTTCTCATTTTGAGGCCAGGAACAAAAAAGCAGAAATTTTTTGATTCTTCTTTCTGTTCCCCAGCACAAAAATTAAACTGGTTCATCCTGGGAACAAAAAAATAAACCGGTTTTACCAAACGAGTTTCTTATCCATTTCTGTTCCCCGGAACAGAAATTAAAAAAGAATTGATTCCGGGAAGGTTGTCATGCGCACCCTAAAGCGCGTGGAGCGCGCTAAAGAGCGCTACCGAAAGAAAAATGTGTTCGAAGAGCGCGCTAAAGCTTGCATTTTGGAATCAGCACGAACATAAATTAATAAAATTGACATAACTCGAGCTACATAGCTCCAAATTGAGTGAGATTTGAACTTATGTGAAGCTACCATAGAGGGTTATAACCCTAAAAATTGTTAGACCCATTAGATGAGTATATCAATACTAGTTTAGGGTTGAAGTTGATGCTATAATTTCGAAAGTTCGATTTCATCAGCTATCTTGCGAGTTTAATAACTCCGGTTATACTTAACCAATTGGTTAATATTATACCTTTCCAGAGATTCCAAGATGTCTAGTTTCACATACTAATATATTAGAGTTAATAGTTAAGGGGATTTGTCGAAGTATTAGAAAATGTGAAGCACATTTTGTGTTAAATATGAAGAAAGATAAGTTTTGTGCCATATTTGTTTATGGAAACATCATGGTTACAAATTACAAGGAATGTATAACATTTTTAAGTAAAGTATAAGTCTTTCGCATCATGTATCGGTCACAATTACTGTTTTGGGTATTTTAAATACGGTATTTTTTCAAGGAATTGAACTATGTTTTAAAAGAAAAGGTTTATTCCTATTTTTAATTGAACCAATATAATTGTAACTGCGTTTAATATCATACTTAATAATAATGAACCGGTTCTAGAACGGGGCATTACAATAATTAATTTAATAAATGATATTGATAAAATTTTGTAAAAGATAATATATAGTTATATACTTAATTATTAGCTTATTATACTCAAATTTACTATATCATATCCATACCCAGATTTCTAGTAGCTTGTATGTAACCATGAATTCAAATATAAGCAACCTGTAAATGATTAAGGACCTGTTTGGAGCACCTGATAAAGAAGATAGGATAAGATAACTTATCATATCTTACTTTTATATCTTGTTTGGTGGGTCAATAGGATATGATTAGTTTATCCTATTGTCTCATTTTATCCTATCCAATACATAATTTCTTATCCTATGTGGGGAGCTGAGTTAGGATTCAACAAGATAGAATACCAATATTGGATACCCAATATATCCCCACGCTACCCAACAGGATCTGAATCGTACTTGAGATCGTTTTTTTCTCTCAAACTGGTTGGGATCGACATGTAAACACATAAGATTAGTGGAAACAAACGTTTCCACCATTGAAGCGATTCAGGTAGAAAAAAAACCCAGATTTATGGCGGCTTAGATTTGGGAGAGAAAAAACAGAAGAGGAAGAGTCTTCAAGCGGTGGTCGGCGGAGACCGAATCCTCAACAACCTCTTGTGATTAAATTTGGCCAATTAAACTTAAAAAAGAAACAAAAGTAAGAAACTTAAGAAAGGAACATAATTGAAGGAAGAAGAAAAGGAAATACTCGCTTAAAGAGAGAGAAAAAGTCTTAAGAGTGAAAAAGTTAATTAAAAATATTTTGTTTAAAATTATAATTGTTAGAATTGTATTGTATAAATAAAATTTAAAAAAATTAAAAATTAGTTTTTGATAAATTATATGACATTATGTTAAAAATGGTATTTTAGTCTATTTGTATCATATCGTGATGATATCTGGTTCGCCTCAAACACATGATTAGGATAACATAATCTTATCAGATTGCTAATCAGGTGCCCATCAAACACAGGACATGATATCGGCTTATCAGCCCCATATCATTTCCTAACCTTATCCAACTCTCTTATCCTATCTGTTCTTATCCTATCTTGTCCACCAAACGAGCTCTAAATGTTTTGTTTATAATCAGGCTAGTGCTAAAAAAAGTAAATATTCAAATTGATTATTTATAATATATCAAAATAAAAATCTGGTATTTTATAATACATCAGTTTGTCCCCCAAAGATTTATAATATCAATTTGGCATTTTATAAAAATTGATCAGGATACCTAAGGCAAAAAAACATATTTCTTCTTTTAACTTTTTCATAGTTTTCAAATTCATCTTCTAAATTATTCAATTAAAAAAATATTTTTTAAGAAGTTAATATTATTTTCCTATAAGTTACTTTCGTTAATAGCATCATCTTAAGTGAAAAAGATCTTTGGTGCCGCAAAACAATTAAGTAAGATTTATCTGTTAGTGGTATAAACAAAAGTTGCCTTACAAAATATTATATTAGTTTAATAATTTAGAAGACTAATTTAGAACCAAAAAATTTGAATTCAAATATAAAAAAAGCAAGAAGATGAAAGTTACTTTGTTATCCATATATCTATATATCTTTTTATCAGTTCTATTAATCCCACTCTAACTTACTGATGAATTGATTATTGATTAAGAATGTTTATCATTTTATTAACAAATTTTCTTAAAATACATTGTGTTATTAATTCATTAACAAAACTATAAATGTTTTGTTGGAAATTTTAATTCCTCTAACCCTTTTGGTGATAACTATCACCTACAAGCCAAGATCCATCATACCAAATCATAAAGAAATAAGAACATAAAGGTGGAGGCATACATGTCTCCATTGCAGCGGAATAACTTTGATCTTGTCTCTTGGGGTTTGTAGTCTTCCTCAGTCAAATCACCCTAAAACCGAATTCCTTAGAGTGTCGTCTCTCTCTTGATGGGGAAGAGAAACTAGGGTTGTTATTTGACGTATTGGGGACCATAACCCTTTATAGTGTTTTTATCTTTATTGTTGGGCCAATAAGCTCCCATTATACCTAGTTGGCCCAACACCGGTATCCACTCATTCAGCCCATACTCACTTAGGAATCTATTTGGGAATATGTAATTGATCACTTTAATTTACCCAATATATATAAATAGCACAATATAATTATTAATATAATATGTGACCCACAATAATTATTAGAAAATATAATTTTCTAACAATCTCCCACTTGGGCCACATATTAACTTGAGATAATTATATCATATATCTTTAGTGCGTAACTGTAAGCTATTTTTCTTTAGATTCCTCCTTAGATACAATCAGGTCCACCTCCTATATCAATATGAGATCATGGCGGCTTTTGTCACTTTCAAGCGTAACTAAACCTTCCATGGTCATCGCACCAATATATTCAATGACATAGATCAAGTATGAATGAGTGGCATGGAAATTACATGCAATGTCATCTTACCATGCCTATTTCCAACTGGTCCTACTTTAATCTTTATGAGATCAATCCTAAATTTTCTGCATACACAAAGCAGAAACACAAGCACAAAATTTAATACATTTAGAGGGAAAATAACATTGAATTCTTTATTCTGCAGAAAACAAACATAAGAATATTTCATTTATTTATTTACATAGAACACCAACATAAAGAACTCCCACTAAACCGTAGTGTCATCGAACAAAACAACACCCATATGAGCAGTATGCTCGTGAAAGACCTTAGGCACTAAGCCTTTAGTAAGCGGATCCGCAAGCATGGAGTTCGTCCCTATGTGTTCTATGGAAATCTGACCACTCTGAACTCTTTCTTAAACAACCAGAAACTTTATATCGATGTGCTTCGATTTTGAAGAGCTTATGTTGTTGTTGGAGTACAACACTGCTGACCTGTTGTCACAATAAATATTCAGTGGCCTTTCAACACCATTCACTATATGCAGCCTTGTGACAAAGTTTTGCAGCCATACCCCATGGTTGGATGCCTCAAAACAAGCTACAAATTCAGCGGTCATAGTAGAGGAAGCTACAAGTGTCTGTTTAACACTCTTCCAAGAAATAGCTCCTCCAGCCAACATGTAGACATAACCTGACGTGGATCTTTTACTATCTTGGCATCCAGGAAAATCAGAGTCAGTATATCCGACGATCTCTAATTCATCTGACCTCCGATATGTAAGCATATAATCTTTTGTTCTCTTTAAATACCGCATAACCCTCTTGGCTGCTTTCCAATGATCCATTCCTGGATTGCTCAAGTATCTTCCTAATACTCCCACTATAAATGTTATATCAGGGCGAGTACAAACTTGGGCATACATAAGGCTTCCTACTGCCGAAGTATAAGGTACCTTTGTCATTTCTATCATCTCAAGCTTACCTTTAGGGCATTGGGCGAGACTAAACTTGTCTCCTCTAGATATGGGCGTATCTCCTGACGTACAATCCTTCATGCCAAATCTATCCAAAATCTTTTTAATGTAGGCCTTTTGTGATAACCGTAGGATACCTTGAGCGCGATCTCGCAGTATCTGTATTCCTAAGACAAAAGATGCATCACCAAGGTCCTTCATCTCAAAAAATTTAGTGAGAAGTTTCTTGGTTTCATGCAGAAAGCCTATATCGCTACTGGCAAGTATGATATCATCAACATATAGTATCAGGAATATGAATTTACTCCCACTGAACTTGTGATACACACAATCTTCCACTAAGTTCACCTCAAAGCCATAGGAGATAATAACCTGATGGAATTTATGGTACCATTGACGAGAAGCTTGCTTAAGGCCATAGATGGACTTTTTTCAATTTGCAAACCATAGACTTTGAATCTCCCAATACAAAGTTTTCTGGTTGCACCATATAAATTGTCTCATCAATGTTACCATTGAGAAACGCTTTCTTTACGTCCATCTGATGTAGCTCCAAATCCAAATGAGCCACAAGCGCCATTATTGTCCTAAAAGAGTCCTTCGTAGAAACCAGAGAGAAAGTCTCTTTATAGTCTATGCCTTCTTTCTGAGTGAAACCTCTAGAAACTAGACGTGCCTTATATCTTTCGATGTTTCCATTTGAATCCTTTTTGGTTTTAAATATCCATTTACAACCAATGAGTTTCGCACCTTTAGGCAACTCAATAAGATCTCAAACGTCGTTGTCTTTCATAGATTGCATCTCATCTTTCATGGCATCAATCCATTTATGAGCATTAGAGCTTTCTAAGACTTGTTGGAAGTTGATTGGATCATCTTCCTTCAAGCTTAAAATATTTTCATGCTCTTGAGGAAACACAATATAATCATCCGGAATTGCATTTCTCCTTTCTCTAGTGGATCTCCTTAATGACACTTCTTGAGTTTGTTGAGTTTGTTCTATAGGTGGCATAGGGGGTGGTTCATTATTGTCTTGACCCAAAGCAATGTCAGGGACCAAAGCCTGTTCCATAACAATGTCATGAACAGGGACCTGATCAATAATTGCTTGTTCCGTAATTGCATCTTGAATGATGACAATATTAGGAAGAGAAATATAAT